>NC_137032.1:19261043-19338543 GCF_032717465.1 Coenobita brevimanus
CTATTTTACTTGTTTCAAGGCTTGGGAGGCTAGACAGCAGGACAGTAGATGACAAGGATATCTCATCCTCACAAATAAATTGGGGCCGAAAATAGCTGGACGTTACGCGCGTCGCCTGCCTCCTCACGCATGGATGTTACGTAATGTCTCCCGCCTGATAAGGGTTAAAGCCCAGATTTCTGCTGATTTTCTAAATGACCCTCCAACATGTCGCGCAAATACCCCCAGCAATACCAATACACCAGTCCTGTATGAGACAGCCCCAGGATGTATTCAATATGGATGGTGGGTGTTAGTGCGGAAGCACTGACATGTGGAAGTGTATGGACGTAGGAGGACTACTGGGCCTTGGTAATGGGCTGTGAAGCCTATGCCCAGAGTCAAATATCCAGAAGAGTCCCAATTTTTTACCCGCCCAGTGCAAATGTCGCTTTGGGTTTTTTCAGTCTACAAATCTACAATGTTTGATGGCTCTAGCACTATTAAGTCGAGGGAAAGCGAGGTGACATTTGAATATCCGCAAAATCCCAATATTTGATCCCTAGGCTATCTCGGGAAGATATTCATCCAGTTAAGATCATACTCCTTTCATATCTGTTCCTCGGCAAAGGGGCTTATACTAAAAAAAAATCAGCTTTCTGACTTAAATGGTTTCTGAGATAGTGTCAACAATTAAATTTTTAACTGTATGTTCCAGATAATATTCGGAAATCCGGAAAACCGATTTCCTTCCAATATTGCCAGATGAAGCGGCCACCTGGGGAGGACTCAACTGACTAAATAGCCTCCAAGTAATGACAATTTACCTTTTAAAAAGAAAGAATAAGAAGAATATTGACCAAAAAAAAAAAATTAAACCTCAGACAGGTTATGGGTAGTTTTAATAACAACAACAACAGCAATAATAATAATAATAACAACAACAGTAATAATAATAATAATGATAATAATAATGGTAATCGTAATAGTAATAATAATTTACCAGAAATGTACGGTACTCATCACAATTATCATTACTACCACCTACATCTTTATTCTCCTCCATATCATCGCTAGCGAGCCCATTGGTCCGCTTCCACTCTGACCTGTATCGGGTGGAAAAATCTACAACAACATCCTCATCATCACCATTATATTCCTGTAATCAAATAAGAGGAGGGCAGACTACAGAATCAGAGAAAATGCTTAATTATGGTGCGTATCATCAGAGTGCCCAAGAGGATAAACCACACCTATACCTAGTCATTACTCAAGCTTTCAAATTCAAAGAATGAGAAGGCCAGGGAACATTAAACCTTCTAGATCGTGGCTACTCCATTATCATTTTCTAGTTAACGGCAGACGATTTTATTAAGCTGACAGACGGATATGGAAGCCTGGGAGTTTTAATTCCATCACCATTGGAGAAGAACAGGAAGGTTTAGGAGAGGAAGAGGTTGTGTAGATCAGATATTAATTCTTAGATCTTTAGTGAAAAAGTTTCTGGAGAAGGGAGAGAAGTTGTATGCTGCCTTCATGGATCTAGAGAAAGCTTATATGACAGAGTGGATAGACAAGGATTGTGGAACGTATTAAGATTATAATTATGGAGTAGATGGGAGGTTGTTGAATGCTGTGAAAAGTATGTATGAGGGTGCAAAGGCTGCAGTTCGTGTGGATAGTGAACTGAGTGAGTTTTTTTGTTTGAAAGGTTGGATTGAAACAGGGATGTGTCATGTCTCCATAAGTTGTTCAATCTTAATATGTATGGGGTTATAAAAAGAGATACAGGAGTAGGGCAGTGGATGTTGAAGTGGCCCTAGATGAGAAAAGGGCAGTGTTTGGAAACTCCACTGTAACCTGTTGTTTGCAGATGATACTGTGTTGTTAAGTGAAGACAGAAGGGGAGCTGCAAGGCTTGGTGGATGAGAGTTTGGGTGAGTGTGTAAGAAACAGAATCTAAAGGTGAATGTAGGGAAGAGTAAGAAGTTATGAATGTCGTCCCAAGGAGAGAGGTGAAGTCAGTGAATGTACAGTGAGGCTGGATGATGAGGAAATGGAAATGATTAGTGTACGTTTAAAAGTACATGGGTAGTGTGATGAGTGGGATGGAAGTTTGGAGGGTGAAGTGTTTGAAAGGGAACAACAAGGAAGAAAGGTTGCTGGTTCCTTGAAGGCAGTGATAAGAAACGAGAGGAGTGAGCATAGGAAGTGAAAAAAGTTATTACATGACAGTATTGTGATATTACCAGCTCTAACGTATGGAAGTGAAGCTTGGACGTTGTTGGAGGGGACGCAAGTCAAGAGTGAGAGCAGTGGAAATAGAGTTATTTGAAAGATGCCTGTGGAGTCCACATGGAGAGACAGACTGACAAATGAGGATGTGACGGAGCGTTGTGGCTTGGATGTGGATGTGATAGGGAAGCGTTAGGAGAAACACAATGCAGGTGGTTTGGACATGTGGAGAGGATGGTGATTGAGAGATTGATGAGGAGAGTGTATGTGAGTGAGATGGAGGGGGAGAGAGGGAGGGGAAGGCCAAGGATGAGATGGAGGGATGGAATAGAAGGAGCCATATGAGAGAGGGGGATGTGAATTGGGGAGATAGAGCAGTGAGAAATGGTGGGGGACAGGGGAGTGACGTGGAGGCGATTTGTTAGTGGTCACCCCGTATAAAGGATTAAGGCGTCTGACAATAGATATATAGACCATTGACCCTCTTTTGATGAAAATAGTTCCTGAAAGTATTCTATTCCTGCCAGCACAAGATTCCCTTCCTCTGACAGACAGTCATCAGAGCTCAGAAAGGAGTTAGGCCCGATTCACATGACCCATTACATTGCTTCCGACAGGTAGTCAGCCAGGCTTGACACCGTCGAGAATGTTGTGTATTCATATGACCTTACATTCCCGGTCGAAGTCCAGCATCGTCAGTAATTCCAGTGTGTGTGGCCATTGTTGCGTGAGAATCGTAGCCGATAGGTGTCTCAGGATTTTGGCGGCAATTGCTATACTAATAGAAAAGAGTAGGAAGCGAAAACGTTCGTGGAAAGGAGGAAAAGGTTATGGGTACACCAGTCACTGAAAAAGAGAAGGTTTGAGGGAGAATTCTGGACCCTACAGAAAGAACTGGCAGATAGATGATGTAAAATTTTCAGTAGTCCTGCTGGAGCATGACTATCTTAGGAGTGATCATTGCAGCCTGCATATATATCCAGTATTGTGGCAAGAAAAACAGTGAATTTTACCTGCAAAGATTATGAGTTGTAATTTCATGTATAATAAACTACCTGACACACTCACCTGGTTTGTTTACTTCCTCACCAATCGCTTTCCAGTATCTTTATGCAGATAATCACTGTTCTTCTTGTATGAAGTCTATATCCAAGTAACTCTTCATAAAAACGTACAAGGTCGATCAGAATTTCGTCCAGGATGCCAAACAATTAACTGTGTGTGTGTGATCTACATGGACAAGGCGGTAACAGTGAGTTGTGGAATAGATAGGTATGCTACGTGTACTCGTTTACATGAACCATCACCAACCCATCAGGCTGGTGTCAAGTCGCCAGCTAGCCATCCAGGATTTCTCGAGAAGATATCCGTGACGTGTTGAGGCCGATTCACACGACACGTTTTGGTTCCGACAGGCAGTCCGCCGGCTTGACGCTGTCAGAATATTGTGTATTCACATGACTCATTCCCAGTCCATCCAGAATTGTCATTCAGTGTGTGCTCATTGTTGTGTGAGGATCATGGCTGGTCGGTCTCTAAGGAATTTGACGGCAATTACTCTGCTATTAGAAGAAGAGCGGGAAGAAAAAGTTCGTGGAAGAAGGAAACGGTTATGGGTACACCAGTCACTGTAAAAGAGAAGGTTCGAGGGAGAATTCTGGACCATGTATAAAGAACTGGCAGATGATGATGTAAAATTTTTCAGTAGTCCTGCTGGAGCAGTATCTTGGGAGTGGTACACCATATCCTGTATTAAGGCAAGAAAAACGGTAAATTTTACCTGCAAAGATTATGAGTTATAGTTTCATGTATAATAAACTATTGACACACCTGGTATGTTCACTTCCTCGCCAGTCGCTTTCAATATTTTATCTTTATGCAGATTATCACTGTACCTCTTGTTAGTTATATAAAATAACTTCATAAGAATGCATAAGTTCGATCAGCCTTTCATCTATGATGCCAAACAATGAACTGTGTGTGATATCTACATTGACAAGGCGGTAACAGCAAGTCCTGGAATGGATGGGTACGCTACGTGTCCTCATTCACATGAGCCATCACCAACTCGTCAGGCCGGTGTCAAGTCACCAGCTAGCTGGCCAGGATTTCTCGAGAAGGTATCCATGACGTGTCGGTCGGCTGACGAACAGCTGCCGTCATCAGCTTAACGGGTCATGTGAACAGTTACATTCGAATGCATGTAAGAAATCTCGACGATGTCTAGCTGCCAGACTGCCTGTCGGAACCAAAACGGGTCGTGTGAATCGGGCCTTGGTCGGCTGACGTACGACTACCGTCGTCAGCTTGATGGGTCATGTGAATAGTTATATTAGAATGCATGTAAGAAATATCGACGGCGTCTAGGCACAGGATTGCCTATCGGAACCAAAACGGGCCGTGTGAATTGGGCCTTAACCGTACAAACGCCAAAAGAAGCGATGACCCGATTCCCAGTACCTTTCACTCAGAAAGTGGTATCTGGCAACTGCGATGGCCAAGTTATATTTTGAATAATGGACACCGAAAAGAGCAGTATTTGGGTAAACACCACCAAAAAGTAATATGTCAGTGTTTTTACCGTGTATATCTCGCATTACAGAAGAGGAAACCATGATATACTAAAGTTGAGGCTTAGCCATACGAAAGAATGTGAAATGCACAGCCTATCGCTCAACGGTTTCAGGGCTAAAATGCGGAGAAACTCTCGTAATACTTATTTTCCATTCAAAATCAACAATGCTGAAGGAAAAATCTCCCATAAAATAAAACCCACAGATAATGGTAATGCCGAAATACTAGTGCCATCAGATCAGAAAAATGAGCATCTAAAAATGTATTATTATCCACATTTAATTCTCTATGCGGCATGATATTTACGTGGTAAAACCCGTTAGCGCTAGCCGCTAAACAAGATGGATCAACAAGAAACTATAGCCTATCGGTGCAAGCAGATTATTGTTCTTTGTTTAGCAAATATTCGAGTAAGACAGGTATACCGGCAGCTTAACACCAAGAACACAGTTAATGGATAGATAAGCAATACAGAAAGGTAGAACATAAGAAACTTGATAAATGGAACCCCTTGTAGCACAAGACCAAGACAATACGTGTGCCCAAGAACAATCACTTACCACTTGTGTTCCTATGAAGAAGCAAATTAATCTGCCGGCATTCAGTGAAGTTAGTGAAACCAGTGCAATCATAAGGAGAAAATTGGTCATTTTTTATTTATACAATGAAAATCCATTTTAAATACAGTATGTAGGGCAGTCTCATGAAAGAACTAAAGTAGGAGAGGGTGATTGTTAGGAGCAAGAGTGCGACAATGAACAGAACTAAACCATTAAGGATTATATTAAAAAAAGGGGGAGGAGGGGGAGGCGAACCGTGTCAAAGGTCGAGACACCCACTCCCACTTAAGCCCCTGTCACACATACGCGACTCAAGGCCCGACCGTGGCGCAACTCAAGGTCGTAATGGATTTTGTCATCGGTCGTCCCTTGATTCTCTGACAAAGCCCAGACTCTGGAGGGCAATCGTGAGCCTCTTGGATGACTCCTCGAGCCTGAAGAATTTTTGACGCGTGCGTTAAAAAATCGTGGCCACCTCACGACTTGCCAAAAGTCGGGTCACAGTTGCATCGTAGTCGGGAGTGTCATATGTCGGTTGTGAAGCAGTCTTAGCTCAACTGGATGCGTCATGATACGGTCGCTGCATGTCGTGATGCTATTGCTGACAAAAAATCCGTTACGAATGCGTGTACCTCATCAACTGACTAGACACAGGAGAGGTCCATGGTGATGCGCTGGGTGTCATTGGTGGTTCAGGTGTGATGCCCTGCCCCACATTGGATGTCATCGGTGGTTCAGGTGTGATGCCCTGCCCCACACTGGGTGTCATCGGTGGTTCAGGTGTGATGCCCTGCCCCACACTGGATGTCATTGGTGGTCTAGGTGTGATGCCCTGCCCCACACTGGGTGTCATTGGTGGTTCAGGTGTGATGCCCCGCCCCACACTGGATGTCATTGGTGGTCTAGGTGTGATGCCCTGCCCCACACTGGGTGTCATTGGTGGTCTAGGTGTGATGCCCCGCCCCACACTGGGTGTCTTTGTTGGTTCAGGTGTGATGCCCCACCCCACACTGGGTGTCATTGGTGGTTCAGGTGTGATGCCCCGCCCCATGCTGGGTGTCACTGGTGGTCCAGGTGTGATGCCCTGCCCTCGCTGGATGTCATTGGTGGTCTAGATGTGATATCCTGCCCCATGGGTCGGTCGTAGGGCGACGTGGGGGTGTTGTGGGGGGGTTGGGGTGCATTCCCCAAATGCGTCATGCAGTCGTCTTGTGTTCGTGGGCGGTCGTATCACGGTCGTGGCTGACAAAAATTCGTTAAATTTCAAATTTGAAGACTCGTAGCTCCGTCGCCTCGTGGTCACCTCGTGATTATGTCGCATTCTGGAGGACGTCACGACAGGTCATGCAGCAGTCCTGACGCGGTCGTTAGGCAGTCATGGGCACGGTAGATTCGGGGCCAGTCAGGAGGCGTGGGAGCCAACTAGGACACGACCTTGAGTCTCGCAGCGGTCGGCCCTTGAGTCGTGTCTGTGTGACAGGGGCTTTATGGTGTTGTAATGACTAACACCGGAAGGCCTGGCGTGCAGTGTTGCCAAAGGAAATATATAAATCTGCAAAATTTGTCTCATTTGGGAAAAATCCGCCAGACTGAGGGAAATTAACGCAATAAAAGATAGGCAAGACCTAAAAAAAAAAAAAAAAAAAAGGTAAATGTCATGATTTAATTTTTTACCTGTTAGATTGCTTTTAAATCTCTAAATTTTGCGGGAAAATCGCTTCATTGGCAACTGGTGACATGAGTCGTGAAAATGTGCCAGATGTCACTTTTTATTTAATTATTGATTGATTAAAAAAAAAAAATGCTGAACTTAACTAATATTTTCGCAAGATTAGTTTTTTACAAAATAAATAATGTTTGCAGGGCAGACAAAGACTGTTTCCGTCCCCTAATGAACGTTGCCAGACTCAGGGAGTTTTGTCCGAAACTTAAAGAAAGCGAGACCACTTCTTTGGGCGATCGTACCTACTAGAGTATAATATTATTGTGAGGTATTTAAATTTTGTGAAGGAAGGTACTGAACAGCATACGAAAAGATGGAAAGATAGGGGCGAGGAATGCACGATTAATGAAAGAAAACATATCGAGGGGTTACTGGAGAGAGAGAGAGAGAGAGAGAGGTGGGAGGTTGTGTGTCACATCCTTGTTAAACTTCAATCATCCTAACTGACGCTGAAGATGGAAATTGGAGTGCAACTGTGTGAGGAGTGAGAGGGTTGCTGGGTATGAGCTTGAGTTTGTTCTTTCTGCCATATTCATTAGCATGCTTGACCGTAAGCTGTGCATCAGATTATTTGTTTAGACTTCTTTCATTGTTCATTTACTTACTGTGTGCAGTAAACTATTTGCTTATTCTGTCTTCTTTATTCATTCAGTTGTCATAGATTTCATAACTAGACTAGGATAATTGTTAAAAAATGACGACATATTTACTAGTTTTTCTTTTTTCACTATTTGCAGATAGTATTATGAAAATGACGTAAGGTCTTTAACTCTTCATCGCTAGGCTGTATGATTACATATTTTTCCTGCTAGCTGCACATAGTAAGATACCATTTGTAGTGACATGGCTATTTGTAGTAGAAGTAGTAGTAGATATAGTCCCAAGTTCATTTGAAATATGAACCCAGTGGACTTAAGCGTTATGCTGCCCTTCTCCAACAGTCCACCATGCAATTTTCTGGGGATAGGGAGGGTTTTGAGGGACGTTTGTACAACCAGGTAGCACAGTCCTATAGTAACATCGGTGCCATGGCGTGAAGGAGTCTCTCTCCAGCACCTACACTTCTAGATATTCTTCATTAACCCTTTTTACTGACAGAGGGCTCCAAAGTTGCATACAAATCACCTGAAGGCGGAAAAAATATAATGAATACTTCATCCAAAGCTGTTAATCGCCAAGGGGTAATTGAAGACAATATTGAATCGTCTGACAATTAAAAGATTAAATTAAGGAATGGACCTAATTATGATGAAGAATGCATCATACTGTTAATAGCTATATTAATGTATTTCAATCTGACAGTACACTTGTGTATCTAGGAGTATACAGTGTATATATATATATATATATATATATATATATATATATATATATATATATATATATATATATATATATATATATATATATTGTGTGTGTGTGTACTGTAGCGCCCAGCATGCACTCGCCCGACTCTGACGGACAGTCGCTCAAGAATGTATGTTCGCCCTTCAAAGCGATGAAATAATTCTTATTAAGTACTCGTTACCACCAGAAATTTTATTCATTATGGAATGGACCTACAGTAGATGGTGTTTACACATAGGAGCCTTTGAGTCTTTCTGGTGAATCAAGTTATCTGGTGTTGAAAGCTGGAAAACAGCGCTAGAGTTCTTCCGGTCAGCAGAGGGTTAGCTTGGTCGTATTTTTCATTAACATCCACTCTGCTTTAACTGTTTAGTGTTTGTGATTTGTTAGCTGTACAAGTGAAGATAAAAGAGGCAATCAAACTTGCACACAGTTTAACAATCAGGCTCCTCTAACTAACTCCCACGTGAATAAAATCGTTTATCATTAGCTGCAATTGAATACTACTGTAGAGTTGTGCTTAATCACCCCCACCACCAAATCACCTATATTGTCCATTCTATACCCCTCACCACACCTCCCCACCATTACATCATGAGTTAATGGTGACTATTATCCACCTCAGGCGCCAGTATCTAACTTTTAAGCTGAATAAAGGAATCTGGCATTAGTTGGGACTTGGGATAGAATATTAATCTACAGTTGCTCTGGCCACGAAACGGTTAAACGTAACTGTTAATCCTAAGGCTCCTCTGTCTTACTTTCATATAAATAAAATCATCTTGGGTTAGACAGTTACTGGCGAAGGAAATACCCCTCTCAGGATGAGAAGACTCATTCCACAAAATTTAATTATCTGGCGTTAACAGAAATAGAATATTAAACTAACGTCCATGAGAAGCTTATCCATTGATTTCGATTAATTAGTTAACGCAGCAGTTAAGTATCCCCAAAATCAGTTTAATTTGTCGTATATTTCATACCAGCTGTGGCAGTATTATTGTTTAAAGGTCTGTTAGTGAATATAAAAATGTAAGCAATCTGCTTTGTACACAACTAAACCTAAATGACATATTTTAAACATGGCTCCCCCCCAGTCCTTAGCTATTCATGAACTTCCTCAAGATTACGTTGTGAATAAGTTCATTTATTTATACAACTGTTAGATCCTAGAATGCGGTAACGATTTCTTTCTCCCTAAGGTAGACCCTTTGGAATGGAGGGGTTAGATACACCCTTCATTAACACCACTCTGCTCGAGTTATACTTATCATTTCCACTTCCGGTTTTAGGTCTTGTTTCCACGTAACATGGACCAGACGGGTTCATCTGATAGCACTCCTTCACCTTGCCCTGTTCCGTTCCATCTCTTTCGTACTGCGCCTAGATTTACGAGTAAGGTCAGCACACACCACCTTGTCGTATGCCTTCCTCGGTATACATTTCCACCGACGGCACCTCTATACTTCTACACAAACTCACCTAACTTCTCGGGTCCATCGTTTCAACATCCTTAAAAGCATCATGATCTTTTCCTTTCGACGTCCTTCCTGATGCTGTCCAAGCCCATCCATGTTGTCAGTTCTTACACATCATATGGATCATTCTCATGTCGTTTTGTTCCAATCTCGCAATATCCTCGTCTTTTACGTCTTATGTCTCACTGCTGTAAAATATGACATTCCTAACGCTTTCCTTTTTGTGAAAGATGAGAACACTCGAAATCTCAGGGTATGTAACAATTCTCCAAGTTCTTTCCAAACATTATGCATCACTGCAATGGCATTGTGTTCCGCACCATCCCCTACTTTGATGACATCACACAGTTGACAGGATTTGTCTACAACTTCAAGTGGCTCATCAAATACCATCAAGGATTTGACTGTGGCCCAAGGTCTACGGCACTTGAAATCCACCATCAACAATTAAACTATCACGTACTTGGCCGTATCTCTTAGTTGAAAAAAATATATATATTGTCTGATAGCGGCAAAAATGCGTTATAAATGAAGTCATCAGTTGAATGGATTGCAGGGAAAGATATGACCAAACAAAATGCTGCTTGACAATTTACCGTTACGAACACATGCTAACCGTATTAATTGCTTTAAGATCATTCTGCAATTACTTCCCGAGGAGTCGCTTTCCAGTCGCAGGAGGCTCTTTGGCTCTTCTTCCTAGATGTATTTTCCATGTAACATTTCAAACTTTGGTTATATAAGAGTCTTTGTTTTTCTCCCCATTCTTGTATTCTCCAAATGAATTTATCTAGCTTAAGGGAGGGTAGTCATAATCGATATCTTACAAATCAAGCCCCTACATATCGAAAAGTCCCCCCAGAGCGTAAAGAAACGGATGGAGGTATAAAAATGAAATATAAAGTTAGAACTTAGAGATTTAAAGATTTTTTTGGCACTTCAGTGTCTCTCTCTCTCTCTCTCTCTCTCTAACTGTTAACATGATACCCTCATCTTTCTCTTTCATTATTTCCTTTGTAATCTTTAATATCCCGTAATTCCCAGTCTTTTCTTCGTAATCTTCATTTATTATTATTTTTTCAACATTATTCCTTCTTTGTGCAAGACTTTTTTTTTTTTTTTTTCCCCCACCGAGCATCAGCTTTATACGTAAATTCATTGTTGCTGGAGGTGGCGACCTTCATCCACTTACCTGTTGTAGTGCTTCCAACGTATACCAGCACCTTTATCATCTTTTGTTTATATATGTGTGTGTGTGTGTGTGTGTCGTCCTCTTCCTATTTCTCCTACCCTTCCTGTCACTTAATTAATCTTCTTTTTACCCCAGGTGGCTTTACACTGAGTCACAAGTTTAATGGTTTTCTGTAATCCAGGAAACTAACAACACTGGGTGGTAACCATATAACCAAATAACGGGGTGATGTGGAACCTGCAATGGTGCCCGTGGTAATTGGGTGAAGAGACACAAATGAGGCACCCATCTGGGAACCAAACCTCTACACTCTGCCCCACGTTTTGCTGTGGCAACGCGTTGTTTGCTGCTCAGAAGCATCGGTTCACTGCACGGGACGGCTCTGCAGGGGCGGCCACTTGCCTGCGGTTGATTAGTCAACTTGGACAGACAGACAGGGTTATTCAACATTACCATCTTATATTTACGAGTAATTATATATTTTATCATTCATGTTGCTTAAACTTTATTCATTTTCTTTTCTATCACCTTTCTTCTATTACTTTCATTCTTACACATCTTTCCCTTTTTTTTTATGCTTCTATCACATCTACTGCAGCATCTCCGCAAAAACATACTACAGTATGTCTTTTTCCTTCTGTCTACGATCTCCAGCCTTTCAAACGCCGTGCCCAGACACCTCGGCATTTGAACTTTTAGATTTTTGCGGTCTCATGTTTCACAGCCTTTGTTGGTCATATCAGTTTTAACCTATATTTATCATCTTCATTACACATAACATGGCTCTCATGCCTCCTTTTCCCAACACCATCTGTCCTTTTCTTTATTTATCATTCCCCAGCTTCATTTTTACCTCCTTTGGCTTTCACTTCTCGTCATGCACTGAAAATCTTACAACCTTCTGGTCTCATTAATATTCCCCACGACCCTGCCCTTTGCTCTAGCCCATCTTTCTCTAGCTTCGTCTTTTGGGGTGAGGCTATATTTCAGATAGATTAACCTCACCTCATCATTTCCCACTTCCTCTTCCTTCTTCTCTTACCGTCCTCCAGCTCCTTATTTTTCACCCCTTCTTGCTTTACTTGAAAAAAAGTTAATATCCTTCCCTCACTTCTGTTTATCACGTTTTCTTTCCTATCCTCCTTCAGTCTTCCTCTATTCTCGTCTTCTCTCGTTTGACTGTCGCCTAGCCTTTTACAGCATGAATAAAATACCTTTCCTTCGCCTCACTCTATACTCGTACTTCACATCCTCTTCCATTTTCTCTTGCTGCCATTCTCCAGCTTTGCGTTTTCTCTTTTTGGCTGAAACTTTTCCTCCTAATTCATGCAAAGGTTTTGCCAAAACGTAGGCAGCGTTAGCTTAAGCCATCGCAAAGGTGGGCAGGAAGTCAAGCTTACTCTCCCTAACACTCACTGTTTGCACAACCCCTCCAACGGAACACGTCGATTTGACCTAATATACGTCCTGTTGATACCACACAAATCCACCCTTTAATTATATCCTATCTGCTGAATGCATTCAGACTGTTATTATTCCATTACAACTAAATATGGTCTCTTAGCGATAGCCAGAAAATAGTTCTAGAGTCATTTCGACCATGAGAGAACTACTAGTGACAGTATTCTCTCCTATGGGTCAGACTGCCATTAATAATCGTCTTATTTTAAATGGAATATAATACTAAAATACTCTCACCCGTGAAAGAGGTGACAGTAGTGACAATATCCGGCGATTTTATTCACAGCTGTTTTTAAATCGTCTGACTTAAGGCGGAATCAAACATAAACGGAGACGCAGCCACGAGACGGTAATCACCGTTAAACCAATGACGTCCCTTCTTCGGTTATCCTTGTTACGAGTCTACGACTTTTTTTTTTTTTTTTTTTTTTTAGTTTGCGAGGCTCAAAGAGTTTGATATAGGCGGGATACATGTGACATCACCAAAGAACAGCAAACCTTGATGGATGTGGTAGGTCGCACTGAGAACAATGGGGCTGAATTGATGAGTGTCCATTTATAACAATAAAGGACACCAAGGCAATATTTTACTTCAGCGGGTCTCACCCACTTTTGGGCTTAGCCTTCCTTCACGTATCCCCCATCCCCCGCTTCCTACAGTCATCTGACTAAAAACTTATTCCCGAATTTTTGTTATTATTGTTTCCACAAGTTGAAGTCGAGGGTAAACCCAAGCAAATACAGATTGAACTATCCCTTTTTCACCCATTATCCCTCTTTACGGGGTAAGGGGTGGAGGGAGTTGAGGGACTTCTATATTTTGAATGGGATGCGGTTTATCTTGCAGTAGACTTCTTGGTATCTTTAATTTTCTCTCGAAACAACCAAATCATAGAAAAAAATATTAGGAAGGTTCCTATTGTGGTAGGTGGTGGCGACCATCACTCACTCACTTGATGTAGTGCTGCCTACATCTTCCTTAGCCTTTATCATTCTTTTTCTGTGCCTGGCCTCCTCTCTTCCTATTTCTCCTATCTTTCCTGTCACTTCTTATTGCTTTTCTTTCCTTTACAGGTGGCTTTACATTGAGTGACAGGCCAAATGGTTTCCTGTAAGCCAAGAATCCATTTACAACGCTGGGTGGTAACCATATAACCAAACCATACGCGCTCCCTACTTGTCAGCAAGTGGGTTGGTGGAGGATTAGTGCCCCTCCCCGTAAAACAAATAACTCAAAGTCAAATCGCCACCCCTTACGGGATTATGGCGTCTGGCAATAGAGAGAGAGGAAGGTTCCCGGCGACTGACAGAAAATAAACAAAAAATACTTATTACACGGGCACAAAAAAAAAAAAAAAAAATGATTTGGCGGATGGAGCAATGGCAGTATAAATACTGAATATAGATCAGTGGTTCATCGTGACACACACACACACACACACCGCTCGCTGGCTCAGTGGTAACGTTCTCGCTCGCCCTCTGGTGGACGGGAGTTCGCGCCTCGCTCAGGTTGCGAAAAGTTTCACTGGCGAAGTGGGTGGTTACTGTCCCCCTAGAGCAAGGGGACGGGTGTGTGCGTGTGTGAAGGTCACAGCCTTGCCCTTAGATCGGACTATATGAGCTCTCAGCTCCCTTCCGGGAGGGTAAAAGCTGACGATCACGACCATCAAGTGATCCTGACCGACCCAGTGAATTACACACACTGTTCATGCCAGTTTTTCCTCTAAGTCCTCTCGCTTCTCTTGAAACTGCTCGCTCAGGTTGAGAACCACTATTTTAGCTTGTAGATTTTCCTTTGAAAATAATAGGCGACTAATAAAGGAAGTTTCTTATTATGAAAATGAAGAGGAATGGGTAACATAAAATAAAAAGTAGTCTTGCTGGTAGCTCGACAATGCAACTTATGCTCACGAACTGGACCACCCTTGCTTGCAGTCTTTTCTCTTGACAGGTACTTGACTTATGTCATATATTTTGTTATGAAAGGGGATTTGCCAGTTAGGTAGTCTCGTATCTTCGAGATGTTTCTCTTACCGTAAGTTCCGGCATCGGTACGAGTCAGAGTTGCCAGTTTGCCTGCTGTTTGTGAGCATAGTTATTTCGTAAGTTATGCATTAATTTTTGTGCTCTTTTTCTTTCTGATGTGTTTTTTCAGTGATTGCTTGTTAAATTATGTAGTATAAGTTCGTATGGTTAATGATTTTAGAGTGTTATGTATGTGAGACAAGTCTAGCATGTTTTGGTTGTCTCTGAATTGGCAACCGTTGCCTATCGAGAGTATACTCGTAAAGTGTAGACGTTTCTCGAACAACGCAAGTTTATATAAGGATGGGGAAGAGTTTAGTTAGTTAGTCAGTCGGTTTGGAGTTTAGTTGGGTGTCAAGTCAGTTTGAGTGAAGTGCAGTCGGTTTTGGTGTAATGCAGTGTCAGTGAAAACTGTATGTTTATGGTACTTGTGAAAACAGTGACAAACAGTGACGGGTTATTGAAGTTTGTATATCAGTGGAACTTGAGAAAACAGCGAAGTGTCAAACATTAAATGTAATAACTATGTTGTTCAGCACTCAGTGTAATAGCAGTTAGTAAAGTATGTACAGCTCCAGTGCTTGTGAGAACAGTGAAGTTGGAAAGAATTAAGTGGAATTATTTGGAAAATAAAGACAGTGAACTTTAAAGGACTAGTGTTTATTTTCGCCTCAGCTGATCTTGTGTACTGCACACCTAAAGGCTGACCATAGGAAGAACAACTCGCTGGGCAACGTCCTTCCTATACTGAACTACTGCTGTTGGAGCCTGTGGCAGTGTGGGGACTGGGACGTGACAATATGTATATGTGCACTATTAAAGATTAATATTTTTAATTATCTATCAAGATTTCACCACAATGAAAAAGTATTACCTTGAACACGGACAACATGAAATCTTTCAGCTACCATAATTTTTACTGTACACTGGATGTTAAGGACAATCGTCTATTACTAGACAGCCCTGAACAATGACTGCCATTATAATGCCTTCCTTTTCCAAAAATTATTTTTACCAGCCTGCATTTCGTTTGCTTTATAATTAATTTATCTAGTACAGACAAAAATATTAAGAAACTCTCGGCAAACGAATGTACGAGTACCTTAACCACAAATTTTTGCGTTGCAATTTGCCTTGTATCACACAGCCTATTTCTTTGTGTTTTTTCCATGTATCGTGGCATAGTTTCTGCTGACAGGCACTGCAGACACTTCGATAAATGTGTCATCGGTAATACGCATATTCACATAAGTGAAAACTAAATGTTAATTTGTACTTTCACCATGCTGCCCCTGTATGTGTTTCGGGTGAATACTGTACACCCTAGCAGGTGGCTGAACTGGTGGCAGGTGGGGCTTAGTGATGTCATTGCATCTTATCTGTAGTCTTCATTAACCCTTTCAATCCTGGGACGTATATTTTTGTTATTCTTCCTACCTCCAGATCACATTATCTAATACACTATAGCACAAGCCGTGTGTGTGTGTGTGTGTGTGTGTGTGTATTTTGGGCAGCCGAAACTACACATTCAAATCGCACCAAAATTGGAAAAAAAATCGGAAAAAAAAAAGCTGATGTGAAAAAACTTGGGCCCATCATGATTGAAAAATTTTTACTATATTTAATGAGCGATCACATTTTGACTAAAAAACGTTGCTCCCGGCGACCGGCATGGGATCTCCATAGAATTTTTTGGCCACAGCTATAACGAAAATATAGCAGCGCGAGAGCCTTCTGCAGGAGCAAGTGCGAAGGGCCCTTCCACGAGCACTTGTTCAACTATGAAAGATCTCTTGAACTGGAGGGGTTACTCAGTGCTAGTTTCTATCTATTTATCTATTGCCAGACGCCTCAGTCCCGTTCGGGGTGGCCACAAACAAATCGCCTCCACTTCGCCCTGTCCCCCGCCATTTCACTGCCCTGCTCCCAATTCACACCCCCCTCTCTCATATACCTCTCCACCCCATCCCTCAATCTCATCCTCGGCCTCCCCCTCCCCCTCCCTCTCCCCCCCCTCCACTTCACACATACACTCTCTTCGTCAGTCTTTCACCCTCCATCCTCTCCACATGGTCAAACCATCTCAGTGTATTCCTCCTAACGCTTCCTATCACATCCACATCCACACCACAACGCTCCTTTATATCCTCATTTGTCAGCCTGTCTCTCCATGTGACTCCACAGGCTCCTCTTAAATAACTCATTTCCACTGCTCTCACTCTTGACTTGTGCCCTTCCAACAACGTCCAAGCTTCACTTCCATACGTTAGAGTTGGTATCACAATACTGCCATGTAGTAAGTTTTTCACTTCCATGCTCACTTCCCTGTTTCTTATCACTGCTTTCAAAGAACCAGCAACCTTTCTTCCCTGCTGTACCCTTTAAGCACTTCATCCTCCAAACCTCCATCCTTACTCATCACACTACCCAAGTACTTAAACGTACTCACATTTTCCAATTCCTCACCATCCAACCTCGCTGTACATTCACGGACTTCACCTCTCTCAAAGACCATCACTTTACTCTTCCCTACATTCACCTTTAGATTCCGTTTCTTACACACTCTCCCAAACTCATCCACCAAGCCTTGCAGCTCCCCTTCGCCATCACTCAGCAACACAGTATCATCTGCAAACAACAGTACAGAGAGTTTCCAAACACTACCCTCTCTCACCAGGGCCACTCCAACATCCACTGCGCTACCTTGTATCTCTTTTATTACCCCATCCATGTACAGATTGAACAACCACGGAGACATGACACATCCCTGTCTCAACCCAACCTTCAAAGAGAAAAATTCACTCAGTTCACCATCCACACGCACTGCAGCCTTAGCACCATCATACATACTCTTCACAGCGTTCAACAACTTCCCATCTACTCCATTTCTTAATACTTTCCACAGTCCTAGTCTATCCACCCTGTCATATGCTTTCTGCAAATCCATGAAAGTTGCATACAACTTCTTTCCCTTCTCTAGAAACTTTTCCACTAAAGATCTAAGAATGAATATCTGATATACACCACCTCTTCCCTTCCTAAAGCCTCCCTGTTCTTCACCAACTAATTCCTCTGTTATTTCCCTAACTCTGTCAATAAGTATCCTACCACACACTTTTCCTATTATACTAAGAAGACAAATGTCCCTATGATTACCTCACACTTCTTTTTCCCCTTTTCCTTTGTACAACGGAATAATTATACCTGACTTCCAATCCTCCGGAACTCTACCTTCCACCCAGGCCAATCTGCACATCTTCCACATCCATTCTACTACTATCTGTCCCCCATGCCTCAACATTTCACCGCACACTCCATCAATTCCTGGGGCTTTCCCCAATTTAACTTTCTTCATTGCTTCCACAACTTCTATTGATTTCATCTTCTCTTCTCACCTCCCTCCTTCTCCCAGCCATTCCCCAGCTACTTATAATCGCATCACTTCCATCCTCCAATTTAACTTTCTTCATTGCTTCCACAACTTCTATCCTATTGATTTCATCTTCTCTTCTCACCTCCCTCCTTCTCCCAGCCATTCCCCAGCCACTTATAATCGCATCACTTCCATCCTCTATGTTCAACAATTCCTTAAAGTGTTCTCTCCATCTGCTCACTTTTTCTCCCTTCTCCACTAGTAAACTACCATTTTTATCTTTCACTCCCCTGCTAACTTCACTTCCACCCTGTCTTACTCTCTTCACCTCTTTCCAGAACATTTTCTTACAGGCCTTCCACTTTACACTCAAATTCCTTCCAAATTCCTCATCCACTCTCTTCTTACTCTCTCTTACTAATCTTTTTACCTCTTTCTTTCTACATATAACTCTTTCTTCCGTCTCTCAACTTCTCCCCTATTTCTCATCCATTCATTGTATGCTTTCTTCTTTTGTGCCACAGCCTGTCTCACCTCTCATTCCACCACACTGTTCCTTGCACTCCCTTCCTTCGTCTCTTGATCCCACACACCACATCACATGCTGCACATATTTCTTCTGTGAATATCCTGCACACACCTTCCACGTCCCCCATCTGCTCCAATTCATATTTGCCCAATCGTTCCTCCACTTCTCTCTTATATTCTGCCTTTTTCTCATCCTCTTGTAACCTTTCCACTGTCCTTGCAAATACTCCTTCTTCCCGTCCTTCCCTTCTTCTATTACTCCATTTCATTTGGATCTTGATTCTGGCCACCACCAAGTAGTGGTCAGAAAAGCCACTCCCCCAACCTCTATAAGCTCTTGGATCCATTACACATCTTCACATCCTTTCATCAACACATACATAATCAATCATTGCCTTCCTTTCATTCAGTTCACCACCCACCCTTCTCATCACTGGCCATGTATACCTGTGGATCATTTTATGCCTGAAGAGGGTATTGGCTATCACCAACCCCCTCCCAGCACAAATGTCCACTAACACACTGCCATTCTCATCTATCTCAGCAGGCACACCCCACTCACCAACTATTCCATCCACCTTCACATTCCCTACTTTACCATTCATATCACCGATCAAATACACTCTCTCATTCCTTCCAAACTTTTCCATGCACACTTCCATATTTGTCCAGAACTCTTCTCTCACTCTGCTTGCACGATCTTGCGTTGGCGCATACACGCACACAATTGCCTGCATTTGTATTCCAACTTTCAATCCTACCCACACAATCCTTGACCCAACTGATCCATACTCTCTTATGTTCTTCTTCCATCTTTTACTCACAACTATACACACTCTTTTGCCCTCTCATTCTCACCTACTCCTGCACATATACCCCATCCATATTCCCATTCTCTTACACTCTCACCTCGGCATTTAGTTTCAGTTACTCCACATACATCAACTTTGGCTAGTTTAATTCCTCTCTTTCCAAAGTTTCGTCCCAAACCACAAGAACGATATAAACACTATGCCCTCTGAGTGAATAGGTTAACTTTATTTACTGGAAAAAACGCCTCGTTAGTTCCATAAACAATCTGATTTGACAACGAACACAATGAACATGATGTCATCAGATTCAAGGCAGGCACAGTTCGTTTTCTAACTGTCTTTTGATTTCGCAAAAGCTCTTCCTTAGCGAGTTACTATGTGCATTACACCTCACCGTCCCTTTCTACATTACAGAGGCAAACTCTGTCGATAAAAATTCACTATACGTGAGAATACTGGCATGTTCGTAATGTGGAAAACAATAGCAAAGGGTGGCGCGTACAAAGTCCCCAGAATCTCTTTGAATATGAAACCTTGACCAAACCAGTCGGCTCAAATAGCTGGTGGGCACGACGGAGTAACTGAATGCTGAGCTGGAGTGTAACTAATATCAAGAGCATGTATCGCTTTGTAGTAGTATCCCGGAATACATTAAATATGGTTGCACAAGTAGAAGTTGGAAGTTAATATGGCTTGTTTAATGCGAACCCACCTGTTCATTCATCCACCTGTGAAACTACCCACAGTTTACCAATACACACAGTTTGACAGCTAGCCAAACCAAACTAAGCCTGGTTGGAGCATAAGAACACAAGAACATAAGAAGAGAGGATAACAGCAGTAGGCCGGTTGGCCCATGCTTGGCAGCTCCTAGAAGAGTAACTGAACTACTAGAATGAGATAAGGACAGCAAAGAAGAAGGCTCTCCCCCCCGCCCTCCAAACCCTCTAGCCGAAGCCAGCAGGAAAAAGTCAGAAACAACATCACGTAGTATAAAAAACCTGGCGTGGACATTTTATAGGAGACTGTGAAAGGAGAATAGAGACTATCGTAGTGTAACCTGAAAAGTAAAAAGTATGAATTAGTATTGGTTATTTTTTTTTCTATACCCATCCCTTGTTTGTCATATGCTTATCTAGCCTATGCTTGAAACTCTCAATGGAAGGGGCAGCAACTACTTTACTAGGTAGCTGATTCCATTCGTCTGCTACTCTATTACCAAACCAGTTTCTACCTATTTGTTTTATTGAAACGGAATTTTTCTAGTTCGAAACCATTACTTCCAGTTCTATCCTGTATGCTAACTTTCAGTAGCTTGCTAATATCTTCCTTATTTATGTCCTTCATCCACTTAAACACCTCATTTAAGTCTCCCCTTACTCTACGCCTCTCTAGTGAGTGCAGACTTAGTCTTTTCAGTCTGTCTTCATATGACAGGTTCCAAACATCATGTATCATTTTTGTCATTCTTCTTTGTACATTTTATAACGAGTTAATATCCATTCTGTAGTAAGGACACCAAAACTGTACAGCGTAGTCTAAATGTGGCCTTACTAATGCCAGATAAAGTTCCAGTATTACTTTTGATGACCTATTGCTCACGCTTCTCGAAATAAATCCTAGGACCCTATATGCTTTATTTCTCGCATTAATACACTGTTGCCTTGGTTTGAGGTCGTTACTAACCATAACTCCTACATCTCTCTTGCATTCTGATTTGCTAATTTCTTTGTTATCTAAGCTGTATTTAGTATCTCCAATGGTCTTGCCTACATTAAGTACTTTACATTTTTCAACATTAAATTCCATTTGCCAAGTTTTAGACCATTTGGACAATATATCGAGGTCCTTTTTGTAAGTTATGGCAATTGTCTGTCGAGTTAATAATACGCCCTATTTTTGTATCGTCAGCAAATTTGCTGATACTGCTAGTGATTCCTAAGTCTAGATCATTTATAAATACAATAAATAATAAGGGACCGAGTACTGAACCCCGTGGTACACTGCTAGTTACTAATCCCAATCCGACTTAGTTCCATTTATTAATACTCTCTGCTTTCATCCTTTCAGCCAGGATTCTATCCATTTTAAGATATCGCCGTTTATATTATGTGCTCGAACCTCTCTAACTAACTGTTCGTGTGGGACCCTATCAAAAGCTTTACTGAAGTCCAGATAAATATCATAAACTTTATCGCTATCTACTGCCTCTTAGACCTCCGAGAAGAATGACAACATGTTTGTGAGGCAGGATCGTCCTTGTCTGAATCCTTGCTGACTTTCATTTATAAGATTACATTTTTCTAAGTGTACTCTAATCTTATTTGCCAGAACTGATTCTAGAATTTTTCCTACTACTGACTTTAGACTTATCGGACGATTATTCGACGCAGCTGATTAATCACCCTTTTTAAAAATGGGCACTACTTTTGCCGTTTCCCACTCCTGAACTTAAAGAGTCATTAAATAACGTTAAAAGTGGCTGAAATAATTCTTCTTTGGTTTCTTTTATAATTTTTGCATATATATCGTCCGGACCTGGTGATTTTTGAGGTTTTAATTTATTAATTTCTTTCAATACGTCCTTCTTATTAATGGTTATTTTACTAAGAATATTTTCCGTATTATCATCGTAAATATTTGCTGCTTGAGGGACCGGGTCTAGATTTTCCTTAGTGAATACTGATATGAAATAATTATTTAGGATGGAGCACATTTCTGTACCTTCACTGGTAATGTCACCTGATTCTCTTCTGAGTGGTCCTCTCCTATCTTTATTTTTCGTACAGTGCATTTGATAAAAACCCTTAGGGTTTTCTTTTGATTCACTAGCAACCTTATTTTCATAATTTCTCTTTGCTTTCCTTATCTCCCTCTTTACTTCTCTGTTTAAAATCGCATACGGGTTACGTAAGTGTTCCTCTCCACGCTTTATTTATTATGTATTCCTTTCCTTTGGCCTATGAGAGATTTTAATCTGTTGTTTAACCATCTTGGTTCTGAATTATTCGTTCTAAACGGTTTTGAAGGGATATATCTATCTTGGCCTACGTGTATTATATTTACTAACTCGTTATATTTCTCACTGGCCGAACATTTGCTTGGTACTAGACTTGAGTTAATCCCCGTCACCTGCACTACATTCCCACCTATGATCTCACCTTCCCCAGAGACTTGGCGCACATTCCCACCTGTTTCCTGCCCCTCACCTCTGACCTGGGGTTCCCCACCGACCTGGTACTCCCTAAAATAGCTGTTTTCCCCATGGAATACCGTTCTATAATAAGCTTTTAATTCATCAAAATCTCCTAGACAAAAATTAGGAACGGTGGAGGTATTTTCAGTGGAACAGACATCCCAAATAAATTTGAACTTAATTTCTTCATGAATGCTATTGCCAAGCCATCCACCAACCTCTATATCACTAATGACATTTTCATTATTAGCTGAAACCAAATCTAGTATATTATTACCTCTGGTGGGCTCCCTGATATACTGATAAAGGAAATTATCCTGTACTACCTCTAGACTCTCCTCTGACTCCGCATCCCCTGTCTGATTTCGCCAATCTATCCTTGGCAGATTATGGTCCCCTACAATTATGAAGTAGCGCGAGCTGTGCAGTAGAGCTCCCATTCGCTCTCACTGTCTGTATCCCCTGTGTATGTTGTGTGCACTAAAATCCGTACATGTCTCTGTTTCTCACTGTTTCTTGAGTGAGGATAAACATGATAAATAATCATAATAATAATATAAGCAGTAATAGGTGTCAACCAAAGTCATCAGTATGCTAGGTTTTTTAGTTATTATATTGGTAAACAAAATTATGTACAATAGAAAAAGCAGCAGACAATAATATTATCCCTTCAGTCCCAGGACATACTTTTAAACCAGAGGTTCAGCACAGTCTTCTAGACAGTTTCACCCCTCAGGGTGAAACTGTCTAGAAGACTGTTTTTAACCTCTGGTTTTAGTAAGAAGAAATCATTTTCTCTTGTTCATGGCAATTACTTTATTTAAATATCTCATTCTAAAGACAATGGACATTTTAGCAAAGAATGAAGTGACCTCTGTTGGGAGATTAAGACTAGCATGTTCCATTTCAGATGTGGGAGTCTGTACAAACTTAGCTCCTTCTAGCAAACCTTCACCGTGAACAAATTTAAGTATCTCCCTCAAGACAAGCAACTGGGAATAAAAATTATCAGTAGGCATGCACAGTGGACCTCTGTTAATTATATCAGTCCAAGATTTTTTAGCAGAGTCATTGTCCTTGGCCAGGTATTGTACATAGAGGTCGAGGACAGCTCGCGTGACGTCACTAAACCACGCCCCCATGCGCGGCCAGTTCTGGTCGTCAGACTGTTTGTACTGGTGACCGTGAAACCATCCACCTATGGCTAAGCTCCAGTACCGTGAGGACTTGGCAGCTTATGATGCACACTTAGAGGCACAGCTAGATTTATGGCATACATTTACCTTCTTTTGTAATGAAACTGTCCTGAGCTTATTTTTTTCGCTTTTCTTCGAGAAAGCAATTTTTCCGTGAAAAGCAATGAAATAACATCCCGTCTATATCATCCATGTAGCTGTACTTTCTCTCTTTCTGTGTGTGTGTGTGTGTGTGTGTGTGTGTGTGTGTGTGTGTGTGTGTGTGTGTGTAAATTTGCAAGCCATCCTGTTGGTGGAGCTTGGTAAACAAATGTGTAGAATGGGTAGGTGGGTAAACAGGCAGAATGGGCAGAGTGTGTGGGTGTGAGTGGATGGGGTAAGTAAGCTGCTTCAGGACGCGAGAATGGGTTGGTGGGCAGTGGGAAAAGACACCCATGGGATTAGGTCCATGGTGTGATCAGTTCCTTGGCAGGAATTGGTCCATGAGGAATATCCCCTGGGGAAATGGAACAAAGCAAGAACATGGTTAAATGCAGATAATTAAGCCCATGATGGAAACGGGTTCATGTGTTGATGTGTTTTTTTTTCCATGGAGCGACAATAAGTCCTTAAGGGCAAATCGGTTCATGGTGCATGTACAATAGGTCCAAGGGGTAAACTGAATCCAAGAGATAACCTAGGTCCAATCGGAAATTAGATCCATGGACGGAAAATTGATGAGGAAAATATATCCATGGGAGAAAATGGGTCCAGCAGGAAATTGGTCCATGGAAAAATAGGTCCCTTGGGAAAAATCAGTCAACAAGGAAAAATACGTCCATGCCAAAATAGGTCCATGGGGAAAAATAGATCCAAAGGGAAAAGTTGGTCCATCTTCTGTCAATGTGAGAACAGTTTTCTGGGGGAAATAGGTGCTTGGGGGCTGACAGTAAGGGTGTGTTACCGGAGATGGAATTATGTGCTTATATTTCCAAACGCACAACATTCTTCGCTTAACTAGATTGTACCACTGTAAGTATCTGTTTGTCTAAATTTTTCGTTGATCATCAAAATTACTTGCTCAATATCTGCTGTCAGCTTTGAAAGAAGACTTCGTTGAATAGTTATAAACTGATAAACATTTTTTCTTGCTTGAAAATACATGGATGTTTTGGAAGGAAGGTGAGGATAATGAATAACAGGAGACAGGGAGTGGCCGAGTTAAAAGAAACAATAAAAGCATTTCACCAAAAACAAGCAACACTTACCAGATGGATAATGATTATATTGGTCTCAGCAGATTTCTGAAAAAAAAAAAATATATATAAATATATCTATATCTATCTGTCTATCTATAAGGTATATATATATATATATATATATATATATATATATATATATATATATATATATATATATATATATATATATTTTTATATTTATATATTTATATTTATTTTTATATTTATATTTATATATATATGTCCATATATATATATATATATATATATATATATATATATGTCCATATATATATATATATATATATATATATATATATATATATATATATATATATATATATATATATATATATATATATATATATATATATATATATATATATATATATATGTCCATATATATATATATATATATATATGTCCATATATATATATATATATATATATATATATATATATATATATATATATATATATATATATATATATATATATATATATATGTCCATATATATATATATATATATATATATATATATATATATATATATATATATATATATATATATATATATATATATATATATGTCCATATATATATATATATATATATATGTCCATATATATATATACATATATATGTCCATATATATATATACATATATATGTCCATATATATATATACATATATATGTCCATATATATATATATATATATATGTCCATATATATATACATATATATGTCCATATATATATACATATGTATGTCCATATATATACATATATATATCCATATATATAAATATATAAATATATATATATATATATATATATATATATATATATATATATCCATATATATAAATATATATATATCCATATATATAAATATATATATATCCATATATATAAATATATATATATAAATATATATATCTCCATATATATATAATTATATATATCCATATATATAATTATATCTATATACATATATCTATATAAATATATATAGATATATAGATCTATATATATATATAAATCTATATATATATATATATATCTATATTTATCGATATCTATCTATCTATCTATCTATCTATGCATATATATATATAAATATATATATATATATATATATATATATATATATATATATAACCAAATTTTGGCGCCTGGTGGTTTAGTGGGTAATTAAGGTGCTCCAACTGGATTGAGGCGGTGCAGGTTTATATCCAAGGGGTGGTTAGGGTTTATTGCTCACGTAATGCCACTCAGAGATGAATGAGGCTGGTCACTCTCATCTTAAATGTAAGGACCAACTTGCCTAACCCCGGGGTCCTACGCTTCTCATAGGGCAGAGTAGGATTGGATGATTTTATATATATATAGATAGATAGATAGATAGATAGATATCAAAGTGAAGTTTAATGAATAGAGGAAGTTTACCAGGAAAGATGATATGTTGCTTGATAGAGTTTTCCAGACAGCACACACAAAATTTGCAGTTGTAGTCGTTGATGAGTCAATATATTTCTGTGTCCTATCCAGTAATCCCTTCATAACCATGTTTCCCCAAATCTTAATGAAGGTAACAAAAGGAAAAAAAAAGTCATTGTAGTAAATGGGTTAAACAGTTATCCAGTGTTATCCAGTTTCCATGCTATTAAATCCTTTGCCACGAAGACATATTTATACTCTATTCCTGCTTCTACCAGGCTATTTTATGCAGCTGATAAGAGACTTTCTGGTGCGGAGAGATTAATTATGAGCTTCATTAACCCTCTCACAACCAGACGTCTCTCCTTAACTCAGGGAAATTTCGTCTACAAGTAAACAGTGTATAATGGGAGAGTACGTTTTCACCCTGATTCTCGTCATTATGTCAGTTACTGACTTTCACATATTACTGTACTATATAGCAGTACCTTAGATCTTACATGAAACTTGCTTACAGTACACAGGAATGTTACGAAAATCATTCACAATCGTACGTCCACCTTAACTTTGTAAGATTTTTGTCCCTTCCACTTTAATACCGGTACCTCGGTTGCGGAACAATACAAAATTAGTTCTACATCCTGTCCACATAATTTTCTCGAGACTACCACTGAATACAATACTAGTGTTTTGATCTTGTTACAGCTAAGTACTCAAGACGAAGATATGGTAATTTTAAGTCGACAAAATAGGCAGAGTGTAGTTGATGCGCATGCATGCATCTTCAGCAAACATAGATCTTCAGTGATAACACTTCGTGGATTAGCTGACCTATCGATGCGAGTTTTTTTTCTGCAACCCATGAAAATTAACCCTCTTTTTGGTCGGAACTGCAATAGTCACATCGTTCCAGATATCCCCAAGCTTTTGTGCGAATATAGGAACTTATAAGTGTGCTAATAGTGGAACCATTAACCCTTCCATGGGCAGGACAACTCTAGTACTCCAATCCAACCAACGCTAGAGTATTTAGCTAAGCGAGCCATAGGAGCCGTGAATTGTTAATTGATAAAATTATTAGTTCTTCAATCAGTCTGTCAGGGATTCAGGCATATCTTGGCCATAGCCACTATAGTGTTTCAAGTCACCTGGCTTTGGTTCCCAGTAGTAAGAACAAGTAAACAGACAAACGGTATCACTAATGATTTCTGTAGAATCAGTCCTAGTAACACTGTTTCGCAAAGGTCGTGCAGTTGGGTAAGGACAGTAATTACAAAAAATTATAAAACTACGGCGTAACGTAAAATGCAGTATTCCGAATCTTCCATTGTTCTGTAAGAATCAGTCAGTGATACGGCACTCGTCTCCAGTAACAACATTAATAGATGGTAGTGCTGCTCAGTCCACTCTACGACGTTTTTAGGAAAAGAAAATTGGTTACAGGATTCGTTAATATCGTTTGTATGCTGGCTGTTACCAGCTCCAGCAGAATGGCGTTGAAAGTAGGAGACAGAATCCTCATTCACTCACATTCAGCCTCCCAGCTATAGCTTGTTATGGTCTACAGACTCTACACCATAACAAATTTAAGCCAACCACAACAACGCCCTGCTGATTTAACGTGTGCCTCGCTCTTTTCTCCATGGTTGTTTTGGATCATTTACAAAGTCAACCATCCACAAACCACTATATTTACTTTTGCTGTATTCCATCTTGCCCTCCTGGTTGCGCACCCCATTATGATTAATAATCTCTCACACTACCAGTACACCTTCTCCCAGGCCTCCTCATACCTCTCATTCCCTCCACTTCTAATCTGTACACATTTCTTTTATTAATTTCTCATCACCCATTCTGTCCTCATTGCCATACCACTTAAAAAACACCCACGTCTGTCCTTTCCATTTTATTGGGTCTGTCTGCAAACACCTATTTTGTACTTTCATTCACTTTGTGTTGAATCATCTCATCTCACACTTAAATATTCGCCTTTTCATTTCTAGTCCCTTCACCTTTCTCCAGTCTCTAGCATTCAACGCCAACTTCTCGGACTGACAGAACACTGTCGGCATCACGATGTCTTCATGTGTCTCCATCTTCACCTGAACACACATAACGCTGCCTCTCCTCTCCTATGACACACTTCAAGTTCCTGAGTTCCATACTCTGCTTTGTTCTCTCGGCGTACCCATCTCCACAAGCCATAAATATTTCTCCTCCTTCAACTTATTCCCATACTAATTAAAAGTAAAATCTATTACTGTGAAACACATTATGCATTAAACCTGGTTCACACATATACGGTACACTCTATGGATGACGCCGGTAGAGAAAATCTGTCGTACCGTGACCATCCATGGTCCGCTCCGTGAGCATGACTCAGTGACGTCATCCATTATCGTGCCTCACGATTAACCTACGATTAACCACGGTGGACTTACAGTGGGCCTACGAAACACCAAGGGAATGCTACGATAAGTGACGCAAGAACTCATGTTTTTTTACTGCAGTAATTTGCAATATTATGTCTTTCCCTGACTGTGGTCATAATACACTATTCTCATACGCACTTTTCTATGACTCCATATTGACATTCCAAGTTAATCTCCATTACCTGACAGTACATCCTCCCTAAACTTACAAAGATTTCTCAGCCATTATCTTTCTCGAATTCTTTTCCATTGACTTCTCCCTGAATAAGTGTGAGCCATGTTTCTTCACTCATCCTATGTAACATTCTTATGTTCGTTCATAGCAATGTTTACATAGTCATTGGTTCATAGATTCAGTTCATTCCTTTACATGAAGGAATTACAAGTAAGCTGCAGTCTAACTAGTCAAGCAGGAAGTAAGAGACGTAAAGAATGCATGCCCTTGAACAACTGTAAGTTAATACATAATCATCTTTCACATGTAGCATAGAACTACTAGGCGATGATGATAAACCTTTAAACAGGAGATCTTGACGAAACTGCGGGAAGTATTGTGGACACTGCATTAGAAAACTGAATAAATTATGCCCAAAATCTGGTGCAAGGAAAAAACTACGGCTTCAAGGCATAGGAGGGTTTAGCTATGTATATTGCCTAAGCAGGTGTCAATAGGTAGAATTCCATTTTTGCTAAGTCTCATTCTTTCCCTAATATACGACCTACGATTGTTTGCTTACATGGAGGTCCTCAGTTATGCTGCAGGGTGAACAGAAAAATGGGAAATACTAAATGATCCATCAGTCTGACAAGCCCCCACCACCACCACCACCATCAAAAAGAAAAAAGAAAAAAAAAACGAGTTCGGGTTCTCCCCGTTGAGAATTGATCTCTGCCAATTCAAACCTGGCTTCCGCTTCGTAGTAATTGATCATTTCTCTTCCTGAGTGGAAGGCATGGGAAAGATTACAGGATCCGCTGATGAGTTTCTGATGGTGGTGGTGCACCCAGAGGACAATGCTGGGTCAAGGGGGCGGACAGGAACACACTTTGTCAAGGATGATCGTCCTGGTCGAAGAAGGGGACGCTGATTGATGGCTATGAAGGGACTCTGAGTTTTATTATTATCATCATTATTACCTCCGCCAAGGAGGTTATGTTTTCACCCCTGTCCGTTTGTTTGTTGGTTGGTTGGTTGGTTTGTGAGCAAGATTACACAAAAACTACTGGACGGATTTCCACGAAACTTGATAGAAGAATGGGCCTTGGACCAGAATGGACGCCATTAAATTTTGGTGCGGATCCGGATAAAGGTGCGGATCCAGTTTTTTTTTTTTTCCACTTTCTTTAACATTGCGAGATAGGGCGTTTTTCGACATTTTCGTAAATTTTTCAGTGAATACTGCATGGCTCTTGACGAAAAATGTCAGGCATATTTAGGATGTTGCTATCTACGAATGTGTAGAGTTTGTATCAATCTATTATTCTTCCATAATCCAGATTATGAAATGATATGCACTGTTTTGTTGGCTGTTACAGTGAGTTAAAAGATTATGATTAAAAGTTATGGGTAGTTTAAAATTATGGTGTTACAACTTATAGGGTTATGAGTTTGATATTGGATTAGACTTGACTGAATTAAAAAGAACTGCATGTTGGGCCTTGGCGCAGGTATGCGCTCTACTGATTGTCATTATAGTTCTTATTATTATTATTATTATTATTATTATTATTAATATTATTATTATTATTGTCAGTATTATTATTAATAGTAGTAGTAGTAGCAGTAGTAGTAGCAGTAGTAGTAGTAGTGGTAGTAGTAGTAGTAGTAGTAGTAGTAGTAATAGTTATAGTAGTCATAGTAGTAGTAGTAGTTGTTGTTGTTGTTATTGTTGTTGTTGTAGTAATAGTAGTAGTAGTAGTAGTAGTACTAGCAGTAGTAGTAGTAAGAATAGTAGTAAGAGTCATGGTAGCATGAGTGTTGGTGGTAGCAGCAGTAGTAGTAGTAATAGGAGTAGTATTTGTATTATAAAATAATGATAATGACAATTGCTATTAAATTAATCTTTTCTTGAGATTTTCCTCTTCTTTTTTTTTAATAATAGATATTAAATATTGTGAATACGTATACATGTATAGTGTGTGTGGGGGGGAGGGGGGTTTCAGTCTGCCTGACCTTGACCCATTGTGCAAATGATGGATTACTAGATTAGGTTAACCCGCCCCGTCCCGTCGACGTATGGGTACGTTGCAACGATTTGCATTTGCCAGTCCCAGCGACGTACAGGTACGTTGTGCAATTGCAAGGTCCCTAATTTGCACAATTTTCAATTTTCACGCGTGATTTTTCGTATGTATACACGGGACACCTTCCTCTATTCTCTACAAGATGCCAAGCAGGGACAATGCCTTACACCGCATAACCTCCCCCCTCCCCACCTCACGCTAGTAAAGATAATCAGGGCCAGTGATTCCCCAATCGATGACAATGTGGAGGACAATGTTTACATAGCATTAGAAGAAGAAACAGCCAGAAATAATGATCAGGTAATGTGGCAAAAAAAGGTCAGGTATGGTGATTAGTTAGTGAGTGAAACACTGCTTATAATGCCTTTATTACTGCTTGAAAACCAATATGCTCTCATACTACATATACATTCGTACCAAGTAAATAAGTAAATACCGTTTATGAGTGGATAAAATAGTTACCCTCCCATAGAACTCGTTTTCTTTCATGCTAGCATGTTAGAAAACCCAGTCAGGTAAGGAGGAACTCCTACCTGAATTGAGGATTTTAAACCACAGGTGAGTGATTTCTCTATGAATTTTCAATGTTTCTCACCAAAAGTGAAGGTTTTAGCCAAAATTTTTTTTTTCGAAAATACCTCGGGATTGGGGGATGTCAGAGGTGCGGAAAACCTCGGGACGTGACGGGTTAATTGAAGAAAAAATCGAAGTAATTATAGTATTCAAGCCTATGGATGGCGATAAATAAAATCTAAACAACGTTTAACTTTTCCACGAAGCTTGATTCATATCGGATCAAAACTGTCTGAGTACACTTTGCCCAGTGACCTTGACTATTGACTGACTGTTCTCAAAATTGAATATCAATATCCTAGTTTTAACCTTAACTCTTCCGCAAAATTTAATCTAAATCGCCCAAATGAAGTATTTAAATCAACCCTACAATGTAACCTTGAAATTTGACCCAGTATTTTCAAAATACTAGGTCAACCCCTTAGGTGAACCCTCAACCGATCAGCCAAGTTTGAATCGAATCTGTTTAAAGCTACTTTACTTTCGTTCACATACAGACACAATGACACACTGATCAAAGTTTGATCTTGAACTGTGTCATTAACCTCTGACAAATTGTTCTTACAACTGAATCTCTTCTATTTTGCTTAACAATTCACCTTCATAATTATCAAATCAAAACTTTCTGAGTTACCTTGGCATTTGACCTTTCCTTGTGACCTTGACCTTGGCTGTTATCAAGATCGAATCCTATCATTATTGCTTTATCCTCATCCTTTCCACAAACTTCAGTCTATATCGGACAAAAGTTGTTCAAGTTAACCTTGCTCTGTAACGTACTATCTATCCATCTATCTATTGCCAGACGCCTCAATCCCGTTTGGGGTGGCCACAAACAAATCGCCTCCAAGTCGCCCTGTCCCCCGCCATTTCACTGCCCTGCTCCCAACTCACACCCCCCTCTCTCATATACCTCTCCACTCCATCCCTCCATCTCATCCTCGGTCTCCCCCTCCCTCTTCCCCCCTCCCCTCACTCACATAATCTCTCTTCGTCAGTCTTTCACCTTCCATCCTCTCCACATGGCCAAACCACCTCAGTGTGTTCCTCATAACGCTTCCTATCACATCCACATCCACACCGCAATGCTCCTTTATATCCTCATACGTCAGCCTGTTTCTCCACGTGACTTCACAGGCTCCTCTTAAATAACTCATTTCGACTGCTCTCACTCTTGACTTGTGTCCTTACAACAACGTCCAAGCTTCACTTCCATACGTTAGATTTGATATTACAATACTGTCATGTAGTAACTTTTTCACTTCCATGCTCACTTCCCTGTTTCTTATCACTGCTTTCAAAGAACCAGCAACCTTTCTTCCCTGCTGTACCCATTCAAGCACTTCACCCTCCAAACCTCCATCCTTACTCATCACACTACCCAAGTACTTAAACGTACTCACATTTTCCAATTCCTCACCATCCAACCTCACTGTACATTCACTGACTTCACCTCTCTCAAAGACCATCACTTTACTCTTCCCTACATTCACCTTTAGATTCCGTTTCTTACACACTCTCCCAAATTCATCCACCAAGCCTTGCAGCTCCCCTTCGTCTTCACTCAACAACACAGTATCATCTGCAAACAACAGTACAGGGAGTTTCCAAACACTATCCTCTCTCACCAGGGCCACTCCAACATCCACTACCCTACCTTGTACCTCTTTTATTACCCCATCCATGTACAGATTGAACAACCATGGAGACATGACACATCCCAGTTTCAACCCAACTTTCAAAGAGAAAAATTTACTTAGTTCACCATCCACACGCACTGCAGCCTTCGCATCATCGTACATACTCTTCACAGCATTCAACAACTTCCCATCTACTCCATATATTCTTAACACTTTCCACAATCCTTGTCTATCCACCCTGTCATATGCTTTCTCCAAATCCATGAAAGCCGTATACAACTTCTTTCCCTTCTCTAGAAACTTTTCCACTAAAGATCTAAGAATGAATATCTGATCTACACAACCTCTTCCCTTCCTAAAGCCTCCCTGTTCTTCTCCAACTAATTTCTCTGTTCTTTCTCTAACTCTGTCTATAAGTATCCTACCATACGCTTTTCCTATTATACTAAGAAGACAAATGCCCCTATGATTACCACACACTTCTTTTTCCCCTTTTCCTTTGTACAAGGGAATAATTATACCTGACTTCCAATCCTTCAGGACTCTACCTCCCAGGCCAATCTGCACATCTTCCACATCCATTCTACTACTATCTCTCCCCCATGCTTCAGCATTTCACCACACACTCCATCAATTCCTGGGGCTTTCCCCGATTTAACTTTATTCATTGCTTCCACAACTTCTATCCTACTGATTTCTTCCTGTCTTCTCACCTCTCTCCTTCTCCCAGCCATTCCCCAGCCACTTATACTCGCATTACTTCCATCCTCTACGTTCAACAATTCCTTAAAGTGTTCTCTCCATCTGCTCCCTTTTTCTCACTTCTCCACTAGTAATCTACCATTTTTATCTTTCACTCCCCTGCTAACTTCACTTCCACCCTGTCTTACTCTTTTCACTTCTCTCCAGAACATTTTCTTACAGTCCCTCCACTTTACACTCAAATTCCTTCCAAATTCCTCATCAACTCTCTTCTTACTCTCTCTTACTAATCTTTTCACCTCTCTCTTTCTTTCCACATATAACTCCCTCTTCCGCCTCTCAACTTCTTCCACGCCCCTATTTCTCATCCATTCATTGTATGCTTTCTTCTTTTGTGCCACAGCCTGTTTCACCTCTTCAGTCCACCACGCTGTTCCTTGCACCCCCCTCCGTCTTCTCTTCCTTCTACACACCACATCACATGCTGCACATATTTCTTCTGTAAATATCTTACACACACCTTCCACGTCTCCCATCTGCTCCAATTCATATTTGCCCAATCGTTTCTCCACTTCTCTCTTATACTCTGCCTTTTTCTCATCCTCTTGTAACCTTTCCACTCTCCTTGCAACTACTCCTTCCTCTCGTCTTTCCCTTCTTCTATTCCTCCATCTTACTTGCATTCTAATTCTGGCCACCACCAAGTAGTGGTCGGAAAGTCCACTCCCCCAACTTCTATACACTCTTGCATCCTTTACACATCTTCGCATCCTTTCATCCACACACACATAATCAATCATTGCCTTCCTTTCATTCAGTTCACCACCCACCCTTCTCATCACTCGCCATGTATACCTGTGGATCATTTTATGCCTGAAGTACACTTTGTCCTATTGCTCCCGAAAACAGCTCTTGGGGTATCCTCAACCTGTCCATCAAGGTTGATTCAGATCAGTTTAGAACTGTGCTATGTATTAACACGCACAGACACACTGCTAAAGCTTTGACCATGCCCTGTGACTTGACCAATAATTCATTGTTCTTAATACTGAATACCTTCAGTCATACCACGCCCTTAATAAATTCCTCAAATTTGGTTCGAACTGGATTAGAGCTGTACAAGTTGCTTTGCTAGGTCAAACTTTGACCCAGAGTGTAACCTCAACTTCAGACCAATTGTTCCATATACAGTATATGCACAGTATATCTATCTATCTATCTATCTATCTATCTATATATATACATATATATATATATATATATATATATATATATATAGATAGATAGATAGATAGATAGATAGATATAGATAGATATAGATATAGATATAGATATCTATATCTATCTATATATCTATATATAGATAGATAGATATGTATAGATAGATATATAGATAGATATAAATATATATAATAGAGGCGAGTGTTTGTATGTTTTTTACCTATAAACTCGGCTCCCTTAGGGTCTACCCCAACATATGATACATATTCTGAATCAGCATGATCCAGGCAGTGTTTTGTTATATAGGCTAATTTATTAGGACAACCCATACGTGCTCCCTACATGTCAACAAGTGGGTTGGTGGAGGGTTAGTGCCCCTCCCCATAAAACCAATAACTTAAAGTCAAATGGCCACCCCTTAAGGGATTATGGCATCTGGCAATAGACAGATACATAGAATTGCGTGTTGAAAAGTTACATTAGGTATATTGGCCGAAGGCCCAATCAGCCCTCAGCAGGAGCTAGCCGAAAAAGTCCACCCGGAGGGCAGACCTTTTCAGCTAGTATATACTGTATGTATGTGCATATATATATATATATATATATATATATATATATATATATATATATATATATATATATATAGATAGATAGATAGATAGATATAGATATAGATAGATAGATATGGTTATAGTTATAGATATAGATATATAGATAGATAGATATATAGGTAGATAAAATTTACTAGTTGAATGTCTCTCAACACTTCCACGAAGATTAAAAACCGTTCGAGTTTTGTTCTAACACACACACACACACACACACACACACACACACACACACACACACACATACACACACACACACACACACACACACACACACACACACACACACACACACACACTGATCAGAATGAAACAGCCTCTTTTCCTCGGGAGCGAGGGTGTAATAAAACCCTGTGGCCTAAATTCTTTTTTTCTTTTTATGGAAGAAAGCAGAAACTAAAGGCCAGGATCCCCCAGGATTCTTCCCTCCAAGGAAAAACAAAAACAAGAAAACAGAGAGGCAATTTCTAGACCTGTTCACGTCATTTAGAGATGTTTGGACACACTGTGTTTGAAAGACTGGAGATCATAGGCAGTAGGAAATACAGACAAAGGGAGACCGATTTAGAGTTGACCTATTGCATATATGAAGGATTAGGAGTAGCAGTTAACTCTTGCATTAGAGAGTCAGATGGAGAAAAAAGGGAGAGCTTGTTGCTAGACAGGTGCTATGCAGCAGCTGTAGTGATGCACGGATGCAAGCAGACAGCTCAGAGGAGCAATGACCATTGAAGTAGCGACAGAAAAGAGATAAAGATGCAACAGTGCGGTGAAGAGACAGGGGTTGAAGGAAGTCAGTAAGAGGAGGAATTAATAAGATAGAAAGCCATTTACTCCACTTTGTTGAGAAGAGCTGTATGTGGAGAAGCTCCCTCCACATGAGAACTATACTCTGCAAAGGGGAAATAAAACCTTTGTATAAAGTCAACATCTTTGCAGGGGTAGACACTGAATGGGTTTAGCATACTGAATCTCTTGGAAGCAGACTTTACAAGAGAGGTAATATTATCGTTCCATGATAAATCCCGAGAAAAAGAAACCCCATGTATGTTTAACCCACGCCGTCCCAGCGACATGAATTAACGTCCGCACATGATGTGCACTCACGTCCCGGCGACGTGAATTAACGCGGCAACATTGGAAGTTGCATAATTTTCACATTTTTCAAAATTCGCGCCTGATTTTTGTTTCGCCCTACTACGCAAGCCTCACCTACTCGCCGGTAGGCGGATAATCCCCTAGACCCAGATTAACCCCACCTGACCCTGTGATCCTCCATTTACCTGTCAGCAGTCACCCACGTCAGACATGGCACGTCGTGGGCTGTCAGACGAGGAGATACAAGTCGCCCTGGATACCTTTACAAGGGATAGTGATTCCCCATTGGACGACGACACCCTTGATGTCGATTACATGCAGCCTGAGGAGGTTACCAGCAGCAGTGATGAGGAGGTCCCTTCCCCCAAGGAAGGTCAAATATATAACATATAGGAGGGCAGGGAACAGCCAGCCTGCACCACGTGCTGCATCTAGGCAGCAACACATACCATCAGATGAGGAGGAGGACGAGGAAGCTGTACATGGTGGCGTATTTTCCTGGCTGGGGAAGGAAAAGATATCACCACGTGGGACTGGGACAGACGTCACATCGCGACTGTTCCACAGGTATGTTCCTTCTATGTTTTCTGTGGCAGGAAGTAGTGGTGTGGGGATGGTTAGGGCAGCAGAAAGTGAAAGTGTTGGGGCGGGAGAGCGCAGACAGATTCGTGAAAGCGAGAGTGGTGTGGGGGAGGCAACACTTTCTCTCTCTCTCTCTCTCTCTCTCTCTCTCTATTTATATATTAGGATAAGGCTTACTGTAAATCGTGTACTACTGTGAAAGCAAATGACTAACGTCATGGAAAAGGCCAGAATGTAATGTGAGAAGTACTATAAAGGAGGAGAAAATAAATTCAGAGGTGAAAAAATAATGACGACATGATTTACCTACGTAAATTAGCGCTACTTCTATGCTAATTCTTTTCATAAAGCATGTACTTCTGTAAAAGCAATTGTCTAACATGTAAATGGGTTATATGTTATAAGTAATCACAAAGGTGAAAAAATAGAATCTGAGTTGAAAAAAGCATGAAAGGTATAGTTACAGTAAAGTTAGTAAGTTGAAAAATAGTCTAAGTTGAAAGTCATAGAACATACAGTCAGTAATTCTGTTCACGGTGTAAGAGGAGTGGGAAATTCCCCAAGGGCTCTAAATTTAGCCACCAATTATGGGATAAGCTGTCTCCCAGTGTACCACCATCCCACCTCTCTCTCTCTCTCTCTATTAGGATAAGGCTTACTGTAAATCGTGTACTACTGTGAAAGCAAATGTCTAACATGGAAAAGGCCAGAATGTAATGTGAGAAGTACTATAAAGGGGGAGAAAATAAATTCAAAGGTGAAAAAATAATGACATGACATGATTTACCTACGTAAATTAGCGCTACTTCTATGCTAATTCTTTTCATAAAGCATGTACTTCTGTAAAAGCAATTGTCTAACACGTAAATGGGTAATATGTTATGTTATAAGTAATCAAAAAGGTGAAAAAATAGAATCTGCGTTGAAAAAAGCATGAAAGACCAAGTTGTCACTTGGTAAATAAGCGCTATTCTTATGCTAATTCTTTTCATAAAGCAAGTACATCTATAAAACTAATTGTATAACATGTAAGTGGGTTATATATTATAAGTAATCTAAAAGATGAAAAATAGAATCTGAGTTGAAAAAAGCATGAAATAAAATGATCTCACTTGGTAAATAAGCACTACTTTTATGCTAATTCTTGTCATAATGCCTCAAAATATGTACAAACAATTATGTAAAGTTGAAAATGGTATGATGTTATTGTGGAAGTAATATGGAACATGAAAAAATACAATAGCTGATGAAATAACGATGTTTGTTATCCATCGGTGACATAATCGACCGATTTTGCTAGGGTCACACAATGGTACATACCTTATTTCTCAGTTTTTTCTGTATAAAACCCAATATACTTCTGGTATACATATTTCCAACATATGAATACATGATAATAAACGTATACTGCATCAGTTCAGAGTACCCATGCCACCATAGAAAACGTACAGCGAAAAGACTACTCATAGAGCATGGCAGTACCTGTCAAACTTACCTGCTCCAGGTAAGCCATTTCTGGACCCAAGGGACACCTTTCTTTGTGATTTTCCTTGGTTTCTGACAAAAAGCGAATGTTTGAGCAAAAAAAAAAAAAAATGGTCCAAAAAAGCCGCGACTGGGGTGGACCAAAGCTCAGAAAACGTCGGGATTGGGCGGGTTAAAGATGATGCAGGATTGAGTTGGATATTGTTAAGAATTAGAGGATACCCAGAAGATTTTGTCGGGTTGAAAGACATAAAAACAGTTTCTGATGCCTTAAAAACAAAAAGATTACTTCCCCCCAATCAGAGATATGAGCTAAGTCAGACACTAGGTGTGACATAGCCTCATCCCTTGTTTGCTGAAGTAACTGCTGAGACGGACTTTGAGAGAAGCGAATGGAAAGGTAAAGGGCGGAGGCATCTGCATATGAGTGGATAGGGTTGGATATACAGCTTATGGTTATTGATAAATAAAAGGAAGATAGTTGGAGATAGGAGACAGCCCTGAGCAACAACACTATTGATAGCTCTAGGGGAAGAAAGGTGGCCGTCTACAACAGCAGCTATAGATCGACCAGGAAGGAAGATAGAGATGGAGGCGCAGAAACAAGGAAAGAAACACTAAGGGGGCAGTTTTAAACATTAAAGATTTATGCCAGACTCGATTGAAAGCCTTTTAAATGTTAAGTGGAATGGCAAAGCTTTCATGAAAGTCCCTTACAGAGGATGACCAGAAGTCTCAAAACTAGGTGAGACGATCACCAGTGGAGCGTCCCTGGCGGAACCCGTGCTGACGATCAGAAAAAAGGTTGTAATAGGAAAGGTACTTTAAATTTGTTTTGTTAAGAACAGACTCAAAAACTTTTGAAGTACAGGATGATAAAGCATTATGGTGATAGTTCGAAGACTGGGAATGGTCACCCTTCGTTGGGACAGGCTGAATGAGAGCAAACTACCAGCAGGAAGGAAAGTTACAAGTTGCCAGACAAAGGTGAAAGAGTTTACCTAGGCAGGGTGTAAGCACAGAAGCACAATTCTTGAGGATAACAGGTGGAACCCTATCAGGTCCATATGCCTTGTTGATACTGAGGCCATTGATGGCAGAAAATACATCAACTGAAGAAATTTTAATGTCAGCCATGAGGAAGTCACAGGGGGGAAGTGATGGATGAGCAGGATCGGAATCGTTTAAGGAGGAATTGGAGAAGAAAGTCTGAGATTAGCGTTCTGCTTTATCAGTAAAGTAAATAGCTACAGAGCTATCAGACTGCAAAAGAAGAGGGAAGAATGATGAAGTAAATATGTTAGAAAGGTTTTTGGCATGGTGCCAGAAGGAGTGGGATGAACTATAGTTGGAGAGTTCAGAGCAATTATTTTAAGCAGTGCAAAGGGCAGACTTAGCACGATTCCGGTCAGAAACATAAGAGATGAGATTCAGGAGTGGGTTGGCTCGGTACCTTTTGTAGGCCTTTTCTTTGTTGTTAACAGCATTAGAGCAAGTGTGATTAAACCAAGTTTTATTTTCCATTAGTCAAGGGATATGAGAAAGAAATGTATGTTTTCATGCCCAAGAGAATAACCTCTGTAATGCACAAGGCACACATAGATGCTCTCGGCCGTGGAAGCATTAATCATTCCAAGGAAAATCAATAAAGTACTGCCTGAGGGCCTTGCAATCAGCAGCTTTAAAATACCACAACCAACGCTTTTTGGAAGGGTCCACAGGCCTCAGTGAAGTGATAGGACAGGTTTAGATGATAATGTTGTGATCGGAGGAGCCCAACAGAGAAGAAAGATTTACAGCATAAGCAGAATGATCAGTTTTTAAGGAAGAGGTCAAGTATGCTGGAACTCTATCCGAGGTGGTCAGGAATACAAGTAGGGTGCTGTACAAGCTGTTCTATGTCATTAAGGATAGAAAAGCTGTAATCTTGTTCACCAGGTGAATCAGTGAAAGGAGAGGAGAGCCATAGGTTGTGGTGAACATTGAAATCTCCTATAATGGAGATTTCAGAGAAACGAGTGATTGATAAGCTGCGTTCCATCGTAGAAGTAAGATAGTTTAAGAATTTTTCATACTCAGTAGAATCAGGGATAAGCAAACAGCACAGATATATTTAGTCAGACAATGACAGGACAGCCAAAGCCAGAGAATAGAGAATTGAGAAGATTTAAATTCATTAACATGACAGCAAGATTATGTCACTGTGCGGATGTAAACACCAGCCACCTTTGGCTTTGAAATGAATATAGAGAAAGTAAGGAGGTACAGAAAAGGGTTATCTGTTAGTTGCCTCAGACAGTTGAGTCTCAGTTAGGAAGAGAAAGAGAGGTTTAGAGGAGGTGCTCAACAGAGGAAATGCCGCGAATGTTGCAGAAATGAAGTGAGTCAGTTAATGGCTTCAGGCATCTCACTTGGTCGTCACAGGGAGATGGCCTGATGGTGAGGGCATTGATCGTCCCCTCCCCCCAACTCCCCCGGGGACTCCGAGGGTTGCTGTAACGATGCCTTTTTTTTTTTCTTTTTTTTTTTTTTTTTTTTTTGACTAGGAAGTGTCGTGTGTAATGTGCACGCAGTTTGGTGTTGACAGTTAGACAAACTTGTACTTGAGAGCATGGTGGCCTGCTCTCTGTGTTACTGACACACTGAAAAAATTCAGCAAAGGGGGATGGTTAGGAACTAATCCCAAGCGCTGATGAAACAGGAGCTCCAGCTCTCCCTGTCATCAGCTTTCCGTCCGCCTTGGGAATGCTGCCTTCTTCGACTGGTGCTGCAGTGTACTCGCTGGCAATGATGCTTTCACGGGATGTGGCCCATAAGGCTTTAGCATGGTTGTGGTTTACTGCTCTCATCACTCCATTCAGATTGTTTTTCTCTTATTGCCCATGATCTCCAGACTTTTAATCGCAGTGTGTCCTGGCCTCGAAATGACAGATCTGAATTTGGCTTACTATTATTTTGTTTTTATTTTTTCTTGGAAGGAACAAGCTTGTGGGCTTCTGCCTTTCTCCTTTTTCCTTGCATTAAGAAAAATTATTAGGTCAAAACGTCCGAGCCCTGGGCCTGTCTGCTCCTGATTGGGAAATGAAAGACAGGACGATAGATGGAAATAATGACAGTTCCTGTAGATGAAAGGATTACGTGGGACTTTAGTATAACCATACAAAGTGTGTAGATACGACCAAATATGTAGAAATTATCTCAGACTTGAGTACTTCAGATTGAACAAGCAGGTGGGAAAGAATATATTGGGAACTGATTAATGAAGGGCTGAATTACTTAAAAAGTGGTCTGCTGGGGGTGTTTCATTAGAAAGTTCAAAAAGTATACTATAACGACAACTAAATGGATAGGACTGGTATAAGTCTTGACATAGTCGCTAAAACATTCAAGGCAATTATCATGATTTATACCCCAGGTAACATTTGATGTAATGTTATCTTGAGGTAGTTCAACACTGACTGACACGCCAAATGGGTATTTGTAACCCATTACAGCAATTAATACTTTGGATGGTAACCATATGACCCAAAATAGATGCCTGGTGGTCTAATGGGCGCTACACTTGGGTGTCACCCAGTGAAAGGTTTAAATCCAACTACTAACTGGTGTTAATTGATCAGTCAGGTAAGGTAGACTGGTAACTTTTGCGTTTAGTGTCTGGACTGAGTAGCCTAGACCTTACCTTCCTGATGGGGTTATAAAGGTGTAACATAAAAAAAAGTCCAGGTTCCAATAAAATAGTACATGTTTTCTTTTCCTTCATGCTGGTTTTTCTGTTATGCTTTATCCTAAACTTTTTATAGTCAGTGTAATCTTTCTGTGGATTTTTTTTTGTCATACATTTGGACAGAAGCGGCTTAGTATAGACTGATCATAATACTGCAGCTATCTTTTTTTTTTTATGTTCGCTTAATCATAATGCCAGTATGTTCATTAATAATCGTGGGTATAATGATGAAATGAATTTTGGTTTGTTTCATACTGTGCAGTTCACATTTTATGTGTTGCCTACCGCTGGATTTTACATTATGGCAATATTTCTTAGTGCCGACAAAAATCCCAAGCAACAAGAACATCTAATCACGAGACACCATGCAGCCAAAGGGAACCCAAATGCGTCGAGTCCAAGTACCGCTGCTCGGCCACAGGATCTGTCAAACGGGAATATTTAACCAATAACAAAGGACAATACCTGTGGGTATGCGAACTATTTCACACACTTATACTCACTTCCCTGCAACGCCAGCAATGAAACTTACCTAAAACTTTACGATAAAACATCACAAAACCAGATGATTACACGACCAGCCTTCACTTCTGCGTGGCGTGCATTTAAATCCCAATAGAGGAGGGCCGAATCGAGCAGTCCAACCAAAAAAGCCACCATTTCTTACCTGCTTAACTGGGTAATAACACAAATACAGGAGTGAAAGTTTGAGTGTTCTCTCTCCTTACCACAAATACCTGGTATTTTCTGCATTTCCTTTCCACTAAACCCGTTTATTCTGTGACTCCAAAGTACCAAGTGATTCTATGTGCCAAAGCCAAGCAGCGAATGAGTCGTAACGCAAGACGAGCGCAGAACGAATGAGGAAGAGAAGGCTTTCAGAAAAAAAGTATAAAAAAAAAAAAAAAAAAAAAAAGCAATGCAGACGGTCTGTACCTTTTTACTCTCCTACTTTCCTTCATCAGATCCTTCTGTCTTTTTAACCTTACACAAATTCTTCCTTGAAAATATTTTCCAGCTCGATAGATTATTCCGTTTTAGCTTAGATTACTAATGATCATCCTAGTCCTGAAGCCAGTTGGTTGTTCCCCTAGAAAAATGGGCGCTGTAAAGAGTTGAAGCTGGACCATTTTAGCAGAAAACGGCAACTTTTTTTTGTTATTATTCATTCTTTTCTGTTTTTTAATCTTGCTTGCCCTATATGGAGCATCACACCTTGACAGTCGGCGGCTGCTTAACAGGTATTTTCAGCCTTGTCTAATTACCGCGGATTCTTGACAGGAGGGGATGGATAAAATTGTGTGTTTTAACGTTAAATCGTTAAGCCAGAACATAGGGGAAAAAAAAGTGTTTTCTTTCAAGTGTGATATATTCATGCATTCTTTATTCCATGCTGAGAAACTTTCCGAACTCGAGGGGCTAGGAATGACAATAATACCCAGTAATACAAGACGACTATGGTAAGCAGAATAAAGTTCTCTGTGTGTAAAGATAAAATTACATCTTGCTGAAGGGGTTATCATTATATTCATGCTTGAACACTCATTTAGTGTCATTATTAAGACGATTTTGTAGACTTTATGGCCAAAGACGGCATTTTTGTATCATTCATGCTTCATATATATATATATATATATATATATATATATATATATATATATATATATATATATACACACAAACACGAGTGTATGCATAAACACGCACACACACTTTAAAGTGTGCTGTGTGACTGTAAAAAAAAAAATAATAATTTCAGTTGTTTTTTTCCTAATCGCGACAGCTTTCGTGCTTCCTGCAACACTGGAAAATATCGTGTTAAACAATTACTAGATGTTTATATTCGAACACAACGAAATGATGATAGGGAAGGATAATGTCTGACGTTTGGCCAATAAAAGGAAATATGGAAGGAAGAACACAATGCTGCCAGGAATATGCAAGCTTGCGTTTGTCGTGATAGAGTTGACAGTTTCCTGTTCTCCCACCGTACTAACGGTCGAATGTACGCTATCAGTTTACCTATTATTTCTGTTCTGTTAGAAAGGCGGGGTTCGCCGCATGCTGGTTATCTCACCGTATCCATGGTCACCAAGGTTTATCCATCAAGGGTAGAAAATCCCTAGTTTACCTTCCGTGCTTAATGTTTATGGAACACTCTCTCTACTTTGATGACTGTCTCTCTCTCCCATGGATTTTCGATCACGGTGCTCTGACCGCTTCCAGTCTTATGTCATTGCATCAGAATCTATTTCAAACAAAAAAAATCACAGCCTAATCACAACACTAATATTAGCACCAATCCACAATTCACCCAATATATTCCCGCCTTACCTAGTTCCTAGGGAAAATTTTAATTCGTACATCCTACCTTGGCGGAGATTGTGGTAATTTTGAAGCAGAATATAACTATACTGCTTTCTCCATACCCTTTCCGTAGTACTTCTTAGTGACAAGCACCTCATTCATATTCTAAGTTCAGTATTCAGTAATTTTTTTTTTTTTTTTTTGGGGGGGGGGCAAATTAAAGTAGGCAGATCACAAAGGTTCAGTAACAACAATGATTCATAGATCATTGTTCTCTTGTTTCATATTTCGTTTTCTGTAGTATTTCTTACGAGTACCAGTTCTGAATATAAGTATTTAAGTATATTTATAGGCTTTGGAGATCCCGTGGTGCATGGGATTAACTCGTCCACCTCGCACCTGAGAGAACACAAATTTGATTCTCCAGCCGCTCACACTCAAGTTTATTTCCTCCTTGTACCTCTTCTCTAAGCGGCACATATGGAGACATGGATATAACACCTGTTATTGTTAGAAGATTCTAGGAGAAGACTGCCGCAGCAAAATTTGAGAATCTGTCTTCATGACCCTCGAGCGGGTAACAGACAATAACACTAAGCCTTCTTCTTCACTAAAGGCTTACACACACCATTGAGACTATATAATTCAGCTGCCTTAATTTTTTATATTTTCTATAAGATCATAAGCAATGCCGAAAAATGTAACCTCGAAACGTATGGTGCTCATCAATACATTGGTTCTTTTTTTTTTCAGTAAAATTAACCATCAGCTTCTTATGACTCACTCTGAGCTGGTGACAATATGAATTATGGTTTGGGAGAAACTTTTCGAACTAGTTTGGCAAGAAAAGTCTTCATTAACCCCTTCATCCCAAAAGGTCGAACTAGTTTGGCAAGAAAAGTCTTCATTAACCCCTTCATCCCAAAAGGTCGCCCTATGTTGAAAGAACCAAAAATTTACCCATGCAAGACGCCCTCGGGGTGGAAGGGGTAACCCATTCACTTTGATGGTTCTGTAGCTATTTCGTCTACTGATACAGCAAATCTCTTCGCTCAGACTTTCTCGTCCAGTTCCACCTTAGACGATTCCGATGCTGTTTCTCCATAACTTCCCCCTTCTGACTTCCTCATGGCTGACATTAAAATTTCTTCAGCTGATGCATTTTCTGCCATCACTGGCCTCAATACTAACAAGGCATATGGACCTGATGGAGTCCCTCCTGTTGTCTTCAAGAACTGTGCTTCTGTGCCTACACCCTGCCTAGGTTAAACTCTTTCTCCTTTGTCTGTCAACTTGTGCCTTTTCTTCTTGTTGGCAGGTTGCTTTCATTCAGCCAGTCCCAAAGAAGGGTGACCATTCCCAACCCTCTAACTATCGTCCAGTTGCTTTAGCATCCTGTGTCTCAAGTTTTCGAGTCTATTCTTAACAGAAACATTTTAAAGCATCTATCCTATCACAATCTTCTTTCTGATCGTCAGTATGGGTTCCGTCAGGGACACTCCACTGGCGACCTTCTCACCTACCTTTCAGACTCTTGGTAATCCTTCTTTCGGGACTTTGGCGAAAGCTTTGCCATTGCACTGTACATCTCAAAGGCCTTCGATCGAGTCTGGCATAAATCTTTAATTTCCAAATTGCCCTCTTACGGTTTCTATCCTTCTATCTGTGCCTTCATCTACAGCTTCCTTTCTGGTCATTCTATAGCCGATGTTGTAGACGACCATCGTTCTTCTCGTAGGTCTATCAACAATGGTGTTCCTCAGGGCTCTGTCCTATCACCAACTCTCTTCCTTTTATTCATCAATGACCTTCTAAGCTGTACATCTAACCCTATCCACTCGTGTGCTGATGATTCCACCCTTCACCTTTCCGTTCGTTTCCCGCAACGTCCATTTCAGCAATTACTTCAACAAACAAGGGATGAGGCTATAGCACACCTAATTTCTGACTTTGCTCATATCTCTGACTGGGGTAAAAATAATCTTGTTTTTAATGCATCAAAGTCTCAGTTTTTACACCTATCAACCCGACAAAATCTTCCACAGGAGTACCCACTAATGACCAATAATACCCAGCTCAATCCTGCATCATCCTTGAACATGCATGGGGTTTCATTCACTCGGAACTTATCTTGGAAAGACCATATTACATCTCTTGTAAAATCTGCTTCCAAGAGATCAGGTGTGCTAAGGCGACTCTATACCTTCTTTACCCATGCACAGTTGTTGCCTTTATACACAGGTTTTATCTGCCCCTATGTAGAGTACAACTCTCATGTGTTGGGAGGCTCCCTACATACAGCTCTTCTCAATAGGGTGGAGTAAAGGCTTCTCGTCTCAGTAACTCTCCTCCTCTTACTGGCTCCCTTCAACCTCTGTCTCTTCACCGCACTGCTGCATCTTTATCTCTTTTCTATCGCTACTTCAATGGTCACTGCTCCTCTGAACTGTCTGCTTACATCCGTCCATCTCTACGACGGGCGCGAAGCACCTGTCTAGCAACAAACTATCATCCCTTTTCTGTCCAGCTCTAATGCAGGCATTAACCATTACTCCCAGTCCTTCATTTATGCAACAGGTCAACTCTGGAACTGTCTCCCTCTGTCTGTATTTCCTACTTCCTATGATCTCCAGTCTTTCAAACGAAGTGTGTCCAGGCATCTCGAAATGAATGGATCTTGAATTAGGGTCTCTTTTGTACTGTTTTTGTTTTTTTTCTTGGAAGGAACGGTTTGCAGGCTCCTGGCCTTTAGTTTCTTCTTCCTTGCATAAAAAAAAAAAAATTAATTTAGCTCATTCTTCATGCCTCCAGGCGATTTCATACTTACAGTAAGTAGAGTCTACTGTATTTTCTGCAAGAAGGTAATGCAGATAACAGACTTTTCCAGTTGAAAAATTTGCGCCTGAGCTGAATAAAGTAATCTGGTGATAATATAAGTATAAATAAAATTTCGTTTTCGGAGTGAAGACGTTAAGTGAACTGGTGGTCGGAGATATATGTTTAAATTATTCATAATGATGATGATGATGATGTTAATACTAATCCATCCATCCATCATCCAATCCTACTTTTCCTCATGAGGAACGTAGGAGCCCCGGGCTAGGTATGTTGATCCTGACATGTAAGATGAGAGTGACCAGCCTCACTCATCCCCGAATGGCATTAAATGAATAAACCCCAACCCCCCCACCTTGGATATAAACCTTCACCGGCTCAATCCGATTGGAGCGCCGCAATTGCCCACTAAACCACCATTCGCCAAAATTTGGTTATATGGTTACCACCCAGCGTAGTAAATGATTTCCTGGTGTACAGGAAACCATTTGGTTTCTCACTCAGTGTAGAGTAACCCACAGGCAGAAATAAGTAGAAAGAATGAAGGAAAGAAAGACAGAACATGGAGTGTAAAGTCACCCGTAAGCAGAAGGACGAGAAAAAAATGAAGGATAGAAAGACAGAAGAGGATGGAAGGAAAGAAGGCTGGAGGAGAGGAAAGGGCAGACACCCGACAGCAGCATACAGCGAGTCAGTGGATGATGAGCGCCCCCACCTACCACAATAATAATAATAATAAACTATCTCCCCATAGCCAGACGCCATAATCCCATAAGGAGTGGCCGTTTGTCTTTTAGTTGTTTTACGGGGAGGGGCTCTAGCCCTACACCAATCCACTTGTTGATACGCTGGGAACACGTATGGGTTGGTTATATGGTAACCACCCAGAGATGTAAATGGTTTCCTGACTTACAGGAAACCATCTGGCTTGTCACTCAATGTAAAGCCACCTGAAAAGGAAAGAGGAGTAATAAAAAACGACAGGAAAGATGGGAGATATAGGAAGAAAGGAGGGCAGACATAGAAAAATAATGATAAAGCTGAGGGAAGAAGTAGACAGCACCACATCAAGTGAGTGGATGATGGTAGGGCTGGCACACACACACACACACACACACACACACACACACACACACACACACACACACACACACACACACACACACACAAGAATGATAAAGGTGAAGGAAGTGGTAGGCAGCACTAGATCAAGTGATTGGATGATGGTCGCCACCACCTACCACCATAATAATAATAACATTAATAATAATAATAATAATAATAATAATAATAACAACAACAACTTGTGGTAGGTGGGGGCGCTCATCATCCACTCACTCGATGTAGGGCTGCTTTGGGTGTCTGCCCTTTCCTCTCTTCCTTCCTTCCTCTTCTGTCTTTCCTTCATTCTTTTCTCCCCCATCTGCCTACGGGTGATTTTACACTCCCTCTGTTGTCTTTCTTTCCTTCACTCTTTCCTCTTCCTTCTGCCTGCGGGTGACTCAGCACCGAGTGACAAACTATATGGTTTTCATTACACCAGGAAACCATTTACTATGCTGACCATATAACCAAATTATGGCCCTGGTGGTTTAGCGGATAATTAAGGTGCTTCCATCGGATTAAGCCTGTGTAGGTTTACATCCATGGGATGGTTGGGGCTTCTTGCTCACATAATGCCACCCAGGGATGAGTGAGGCTTGTCACTCCCATCTTAAATGTCAGGACCAGCTTGCCTAGCCCAGGGCTCCTAGTCTTCTCATGGGGCGGCATAGGATTGGATGATGGATACATGAATAATAATAATTGTTATGCTGGGGTCTTTTTGGTCAACTGGGGTTCTAAACAGGACTGCATTGCACACAATCACCTACGCCAACAACACAACATACACTCTTTGAGAGCGCTGTGGGAATGCCCGGTCTCGGCCATGGCTTTCCTAAGGGACTCGGGGCTGTTCGGCCAGACTGCCTAGGGAACAACTACTACTACTACTACTACAGGATGGAGTACCAAAGTAGGCTTCAACACACCTTAAGAGAACGGGGTAGACTCAGAGACTCCAGATGGCAGGACAAAGAATTTATTATTGCACAAGCCTGTATATACCACCTTACATCCAATATCGTGAGATTTATATACAAGAAATTGTCAAATGGGGCGAAGGGGAATTGGGAGGGGAGATTTGGAGGGGACATCCCACATATAACACTGACACCTGTTACAAGGACCTCTCTGGATAAGGATGGGGTCAGATTTGTCTCTATGTCTATAGGGGGTGTTGGGATGCAGTGAAATGTTTGAGGTAGGACCAAGGGGGAGGCAGACTATGACTCTGGCACCGGCAAAGTGGAGACCCAGTGTGTCTGTCTGTCTGTCTGTCTGTCTGTCTGTCTGTCTCTCTCTCTCTCTCTCTCTCTCTCTCAGCCTGGGGATAGAGTAGTGTGGTCTGTACCCAGAATGGGTTTAGTGGTGACGTTAGAAGGGACCCGAGATAGCGAGAACAATAAGTTTATATTACTAAGCCCAGAATTCCTTTTCCATGAGTAGTAGTGCTCTTTACATGTGTGAGGGGATGTGCGTGTGATGGGGGGGGGGACTGACTCCAGATTTAGCATCAAGTTGGGGAAGCCTGCCGGACTCCGGGCAGTGTGTGGTCTGGAATTCCTTTTGCATTGAAAAGCCACCTCTAGCAAGCTCGGTTGTGCAGCATCTAGCACGCACACTGGAACAATGGAACTCCTGCTTTGCCAAGCTGTCTCCAGCAAGCTCGGTTGTGCTGTGTCTAGGAAGCGCACTGGAACACTGGAACTCTTTCTGGTTGCTAAGCCACCTCTAGCAAGCTCAGTTGTGCTGCCTGTAGCAGGCACTAAGCTAACGAATCCCTGCTGTCGTTGGTACTGGTGGCTCAGATTATGATGGTGGCAGTGCAGCGGCTCTGGGCTAGAGGGACTTCCAGATGCTTGCTGCACTGGCTCTTTGTGTCCTTCTGGCGTGGACATTCATATTTCAGCTACCCGGTGGTGGTTTCTGGTCGCAATTCGAGCCGGGACTGTGATATACTTTTCTGTCTGAGCTGGTGTCCCAGGTGTTTTACCACCCCCGCCGTAAGCCTTGTCCTTGTGGCAGGAGGTCGAATACTTGTTCCAGGCTGGTGACAGTGGTCAGCTTGAGATTGTTGAGGAGACGCTAGAAGGAGCACGATCGTTTATCAGGTTCTTTGGCAGGGTCTTTGACGAGGATCAAGGAGCTGGGGTGAGGATGACTGGCTATCAGCCAAGGCAGGTGTTGTGGTTCCCAGATCCTCCTTCATTGCCCGACTTGCAAGACCCAGAATGCATAGTGGACGAACATGCTGACTTGAGTTGGTTGCAGTTGGAGAGAGGAGATGGCAGTGGCTGCAGTTGTCGTAGGGAGATGGATGGTGACCTTTGACCGGGCTAGCTTATCATAGGCTGGATTGGATGCAAAAGTACTGCTGCGAGGGGGAGGAGGTAGTGATGTAGTTGTGCAGGTAGAAGTGTGTGTTTGTGATGGACTTGATTTCGGGGGGTTGCGGTGTTGAGTGGGGTGTGGAATTGGCAGTGGGGGTTGTCAGGGGTGCCGGGGGTGGGTTTACATTGGGTGATGGTAGTGTGGGGCTATATGTGTTGGGGGGTCGTGATTATGGGCTTGATCTTGGGAATGCTGGAATGCGACTCCGTCTATTACGTTAGTGGGAGAAGGAGGATATGGAGCTGGAGGCTGAGTTAGGCCTATGAGAGGGGAAGACGGAATCAGGGAATGCCGTGGGGGCAGCGAAAAGGCTGGTGAAGTGCAACTTGGGGTGAGGGAGGAGGGAGAATCCCTGGATGGAGGCACAGGGTGGGGTGGAGTGATGATGGGTTGGGACAGGGGTGAGACGGAGCTGGAGGTGTTAGGGGAGGGGGTGGGGGTAGGGGTGCGGTTGGCTGGGAGTGCAGGATGGATGATCTGGTTGTAGATGGTGTGAGTGGGGAGCTGGGGGTTTGAGGAATAGGGGAGCTTGTTGTGGATAAGGCAGAGAAGGACTGCAAACCAAGTGGTGTTGGGGTTGCAGGGCTAGGTGTCAGAGGGGCAGATAGGGCTGACTGGGAGGCAGGGAATGGGTGGTGATGGTTCAAGGAAGAGACTGGATGAAAAGTTGAGGGGAGGCGTAGGGATCAGGGTCGGTTGGCAATGGGGTTTGTCAACACAGGAAGTTTTCCTGTTGCTGTTTTCAGTGTTGGGCTGGTTGTTCAGGAGGGGGTTGTACCATTGTACATGCCTGTTGTGGTAGACTCTGGCTTCACCGTGAAAATTAACTATGACCTGGTAACAATTCGGTACGATTGTAATTTCGAAAGGGTCTATGAATTTAGTTTGAAGTTTGTGGTCGAGGGGTAACTGAGCAACCATGACTCGCTGGCCTACTTGATATGGGTTGTCTGGTAGTCATGTCTTTTGGCAGTTCTCGTCAAGATTGCATGTGGCGGAGCCAGCTTTTGAGGTGCATGAGGGGGTCAAGGAAAGTGAAGGTGGTGGTTTACAGTTTTTTTTTTTTCTATGCTAGGAAGAAGGAACCAAAGGCCAGGATCCCGCAAAACTGTTCCTTCCAAGAAAAAAAACAAATACAAGTGAGAGCCAAATTCAAGATCCAAACATTTCGAGATGCGTGGACACACTGCATTTGAAAGACTGGAGATCAAAGCTAGCATGAAATACAGACAGAGGGAGACAGTTCCAGACCTGACCTGTTGCATATATGAAGGACTGGGAGTATTGGATAACTCTTGCATTAGAGAATTGGACAGAAAAGGGGTGAGAGTTTGTTGCTAGAAGGGTGCTACGTGCCCATCGTAGAGGAGGAGGGATGCAAGTAGACAGTTCAGAGGAGCAGTGACCATTGAAGTAGTGATAGAAAAGAGATAAATATGCAACTGTGCAACAAAGAGACAGAAGCTGAAGGGAGCCAGTACGAGAAGGAGAGTTAATGAGATGAAAAGCCTTTGACTCCACCCTATTGAGAAGAGCTGTATCTGTGGAGCCTCCCCACACATAACAGTTGTACTCTACACAGAGGTGAATAAAACCCGTGTATAAAGTCAACAGCTGTGCAGGGTAAAGAAGGAACGGAATTGGCTTAGCACATCTAATCTCTTGGAAGCAGATTTTACAAGAGATGTAACATTGTCTTTCCAAGCTAAGTCCCGGGTGAATGAAACCCCAAGCATGTTCAAGGATGATGCAGAATTAAGCTGGATATTATTAAACATTAGTGGGTACTCCTGTGGAAGATTTTGTCGGGTTGATAGGTGTAAGAACTGAGTCTTTGATGCATTAAAAACAACAAAATCATTTTTATCCCAGTCAGAGATATGGGCCAAGTTAGACATTAGGTGTGCCATTGCCTCATCCCTTGCTTGTTGAAGTAACTGCTGAGATGGACGTTGCGGGAACTGAATGGAAAGGTGACGGATGGAGTCATCAGTGTAAGAATGGATAGGGTTAGATGTACAGCTTAGAAGGTAGTTGATGAATAAAAGGAAGAGAGTTGGTGATTGGACAGAGCCCTGAGGAGCACCACTGTTGATAGATCTAGGAGAAGAACGATGGCCGTCTACAACAGCGACTATAGAATGACCAGAAAGGAAGCTATAGTTGAGCCAAGTGCCGGAAGGGGATTAGCAATGAGGGTTCTCCAAAGACATGCTCACTGGGCATGATACCGTCTGATTGGAGGAAGTTGTTCATCCTCCACTGTATGATTTTCACTAGGACGGTCAGTGCTCAGTGTCCAGGGCAATTAGCCTGGTCTGGAGTTGGTTATTGAGGCTCTGGTGGCTTCTCTCACAGATGGCATTTCCCTGGGGATGGTAAGGGAAGGAATGGGAGAGGCTGTACGCCAACAGCTGGGACAGTTGTTCCCAAACTTAGCCTGAGAATTCAAGGATGTCTGAATGGAGGGCTTGCAGTATGCCGAAGTAGGGGAACACGTCGGTGTTGAGAGTCTCAGCAACTGCGGTAACAGCATGAGACTTAGCAGGACAGGCAACTAAAAATTTTGATCATGCATCAACAAAGGTAATTACCAATCGTACTGCTGTGTTAGATGGGAGAGGGGCCCAAGATGTCTATGGCGAGCAGTTGCCAGGTTCGGGTGGTGTTAGGTGCCTGGATGGGTCCCAGAGTTTTGGAGATATCCTTCCCAAGGGCGCAGGCCTGATATGCTTCTATCACTCTTTTGGCAATGGCCGAGGGTTGCGGTGCCCAGTAGATGTCCCTGAAGGTTTGAAGCAGCTTCTGCTGTCTGAGTTTTTTTTTTTTTTTATGTGTCCTGACTCTGGGCAAAGGCTTCAGGGCCTATATCTCGGGGGCAGTAGCCTATCCCAAGACCCAGTAGTCCTCCTACACCTCCACATGTCACCACTTCGGGGCTAACACCCACCGTCCATACCAAATACATGCTAGGGCTGTCTCATACAGGACTGGTGTATTGGTATTAGTGGGGGTATTTTTACAACATGTCGGCGGGTCATCTGGTAGATCAGGAAAGTCTGCTTTATATGAAATTCAAATCCTTAAACTGTTCCCTGCCCCAGCCGGGATTTGAACCTGGGTCCATGAGGACTACAGTACAGGCCGCCTCTCTACCGATTCAGCCACTGCCTCCCCCAAATCCAGTTTCCGTGGTGTAGATGGGTCAAGGTGTCCTCAGCTTTCTCCAGGTCAATGATGATATGGCCAGAAAGGGTATAGAGGAGGTGTCCTACCCTTGCCAACTTGCTGAGGATATGTTGGGCATCCACATTGGTTTTTGGTTAGTCTCCCTTTTTCACATCAAGGTGTTCTGTGGTGCATGGTGTCCCGTTTTCTGCATCTTGAGGCATGATTTAAGAGGAAGCCTCAATAAAGCGTCGGCATCGGTGTGGAGTTTGCTGAGGCGGTATGAATTGTCAAAATTGAACTCCTCTAGAATTTCACTTCATCGGACTAAGAAGGCATTGATTGTATGGGACCTCCACAGCCACTGTAGGGACTGGTGGTCTGTCATAATGGTGAATGGGGTACCCAGCAGATATGATCTGAAGTGCTTCAGTGTCAGATCATGCCAAGGCACTTGCGCTTTGTGGTAGTGTAGTTGGCCTCCAATGGGGCCAGGGTCTGGGTGGCACATGCCAGGATGTGCTCCCTGCTTTCTCTGACTTGTGTGAGGACGGTGCCTATCCCAACACCTAAAAGAGATGGGTGTAATAAGGAAATGCAACTATTGACTCCGTGGTGAGGTGGTGCTTGAGTACCTCGAAAGCCTTGAGCCTTGAGGCAGTCCATTGAAATGCCTCCCAATTTTTTGTCAGAATATGTATGAGTTTGGCTACAGTGGCGAAATTCCTACCAAATTGCTGGTAGTAGGAGGTGAGACTGAGGAAGGCAAGGCCTACTTTGATGCCCATAGGTGGAGGTGATGTCTGCGATGGCTCAGAGTTTGTCAAGATCTGGGGCGAGTCCTTCACATGAGATGCCATGGCCATAGAAAGTGACAAATTCTCATGCCAGATTGCACTTGGATTGTTTGAGTTTCAGACCCACGTTTGTATGAGGTGCATCACCTGTCCTAAGCGGTCAGCTTGGCATGTCTCCCAGGTGAGCCCTCACAGGACCGACTCCATTAAGGGTGAGAAGGTGGCCAGCCCATTACACAGGGAGGAAGCTTAATTCATAGAGCCAAGCACAGCTGGTGGAGAAGGCAGTTTTGTTACGGTGTTCAGGTTGGATGGGTACTTGCCAGTAGTCCGACTGCAGGTCTAAGGTGGAGAACCACTGTGTGCCGTATAGAGATTTTAGGGAGTCATCGATCCGAGGAAGTGGTGTGGCATCTTTTATGGTTATTGTTAAGCTGGCAGTAATTTATGCAAAACCTTGTGGATCCATCTTTCTTTTTCACTAAGACTTGGGGGAAGACCAGGGGCTGTTGGAGGGTGTCATTATCCCTGCATTGAGCATTGCTTGGTCCTGGCAGTCTTCCTCTTACTGCTGCACCTGATTTTTCTGACACAACAGTTGGTGTATGGGGGATCCCGTAGTGTGGATTGGGTGGTGTAAGACATCAGTCCAGCCTAGATTTCCCGAATATGAGGCAAAGACCTCCTGGTAGCTGAGGAGTAGCTGTTCCAGGTCTTCCAATATATTACTCTTCATTCTTTGTTCCAGGTCTTGTTGGTTGGTATGGGGAGGGTGAGAGGAATGTGGGGTGGGGAGAGGATGTTGGGGGAGGGAGTGTCCATCGTGGCTGGAGGTTCATGGAGGGCATCAAACATCTCCAATTCTCCTATGACTAACCCTTTGGGGAGAATGAAGGGCTCATCAGATACATTCGCGACTCCGATGGCGTTAGATGAAGGACAATTGCCTGGGAAATTTGGCAGTTAGCAGCAAATGGCTGATCCACCTATGGACGGAAAAGTAGGGGTTGCTGGGCTGAGGTTCTCAGTGGTACCCAGGCCTGGTGGTGAGGTGACACAGTGGTGGTTTTTCTTGGTAACAGCCTGCACCACTGTGTGCAGTCCAGCTGCGTGAGGGCAGATACTGAATTGGAGCCACCAGTACTGGCAGTCAATGGTGGCTCCCAGCTTCTGTAATAGGTCCAGCCCAAGATAGTCATTGTACACTGTACATTTGGAGTAAGACACAATGAATGGATGGCGAGTATGGGTGGACAGTTCCGAGGTGATTACTAGGAGTGGGCAAGTTTTACCCTTCAGGGTCAATGGCTCATCCCCCCTCGACAAGGACCGGAGGCGTTCAAAGACTGCCCAGTTTATACAGTAGTACCACATGTGCAGACAAAAGTGCATGGCACCTGTGTCCACTAGGAGCAGCACAGCAACTCCTCGGAGCTTGATTTTCATATAGAATGGCATTTTGAGTTGGTTGCTAGTTGTCCCTGCTAGGGCCAGAACCGACGGGGAAAGTCCTCCTGGCTTCTAAGGTCTCTGTCTCTTCTATGGGCACGTCTTGTCATCAATGAGGGTTGTTGTCTCCACCTCATCCTCAGGTCCTACTTCCAGATTCTCTGTCTGAGTGGCGTTGTTGGCTACACTATGCAGAATGAGATGGGGCAGTGGGAGTGGGCCCTGTCGATTCAACCGGTTACATGAGGACTTGCTTTGTTCCCGCTTATTATGCTAGGCGAAGGATGCACTACAAGCCTTAAACTCCCAAGGGTTGATCGATATTAGTTTTTTTTTTTTTTTATGTGTCTGACTCTGGGCATAGGCTTCACAGCCTGCTATCAAGGCCCAGAAGTCCTCCTACGTACCATACACCTCTACATGTCACCACTTCGGCGCTAACACCGACTGACATGCTAGAGGTGTCTCATACAGGACTGGTGTATTGGTATTAGTGGGGGTATTTTTACGACATGTCAGTGGGTCTTCTGGTAGGTCAGTAAAGCCTGATTTAATGAAATTCAAATCCTTAAACTGTTCCCTGCCCCAGCTGGGATTTGAACCTGGGTCCGTTAGGACTCCAGGCCACCTCTCTACCGATTGAGCCATCGCCTTGTCATAATGTCTTGCTACAATTGTTTGTCTTGTGTTGAGGGGGAGATACGAAGATAGAAGGGGCTGTTTGCACTTCGCCACTCTTTGTTCTTCCGACCCAATTGAGTAAGGACACAGCACATGGCCCCCATCTGTTTCTGTCTCCGCGCATGTGCTGTTAACAGCCATCAGATCATTGTAATAACCCGATCGAACTGTTGTGTTTCATGGATAGTAAAATGTTCCTGGACAGCACTCAGTAGGACACGTATAAGATGAGCAAAAATGTGTTGATTTTGTTGTTCCTCAGTGAGTTGGGCATAGCCAGACATTGAGAGTTTCCTCAAATCCAATAAGGGAATGTCAAGGTCTCTCTTGAACTTCATGTCATTCAGTTGTGACAGCGTGATAACCTCCCTGAGGGATGGTTGGATAGAGTCAAAGACGATTTTTCTGAAGTGTGCCTATGTTAGAGCCAGGTTAATTTCCCCGGCTATCAGGGCTACCAACTTCCCTAAGTGGAGTAGTAATACTGCAATCATCTGTATGTCTTTTCATATAGCAAATCCAACATTGGTTTGACCATTTCCATATGAGCTGTAATACAGCTCGGGGTTGTACTTGGCAATGGGGATGTGGGACCTTAGCACCGCCATGTTGCTGTCTGTGTTACCGTGTACCTCGGTGACTGAACTCCGATTTGTCTTCCATCCGTACTTAGAACCACTGCTAGCCACCAGTGTTATGCTGGAGTTCTGGTCTAGTGGGGTTCTTCTAAACAGGAAGAACACCAAAGCAGGCTTCAACGCACCTTGAAAGTACAGGGTAGACACAGTAATTCCAGATGGCAGGACAAAATATTTATTATTTCACAAGCCTCTGTATACCACCATACATCCAATATCGTGAGATTTATATATAAGAAATGGTCAGCTGGAATGAAGGGGAATTGGGAAGGGAGATCTAGTAAGGATGTCCTGCATATAACACTGACACCCATCACATGGACCTCTCTGGAAAAGAATGGAGCCTGGACATGCCTGTCTGTAGGGGGTGTAGTGAATTATTTGAGGTACGACCAATGGGGATATAGACTATGTCTCTGGCAAAGTGGAGTCTCTCTCTCTCTCTGTTTCTCAGCCTGGAGATAGAGTAATGTGGTCTGTACCCAGAGAGTGTCTTGTGGTGAAGTTAGATGGGACCCGAGGTAGTCGGGAAAACAAGTTTATATTACTAAGCCCGTAATTCCTTTTTAATGGGTAGTAGGTCACTCTTTATGTGTGTGAATGGGGCAGGACTGACTCCAGCTTCAGCGTCAATTTGGGGAAGCCAGCAAGACTCCAGGCAGTGTGTGGTCTGGAACTCCTGCGTTGCTTAGCCGCCTCTAGCAAGCTTGGTTGCGCCACGTCCAGCAAGCACTCTGGAACACTGGAACTCCCTCTACGTTGCCAAGCTGCATCTAGCAAGCTCGGTTGTGCCACCTGTAGCAGGCACTAAGCTGACGAGCCCCAGCTGTCATTGGTACTGGTGGCTTGGGCTTCGATGGTGGCTGTGCGGCGACCCCAGACTAGAGCGACGTCTGGATGCTGGCAGCGCCGTCTCTTTGTGTCCTTCTGGTGCGGATATTCGTATTTCAGGTATCCAGTGGTAGTTTCTGGTCGTACTTGGAGCCAGGACTGTGGTATACTTCTCTGTCTGAGCTGGAGTCCCGGGTATTTAAATAACAATAACAATCATCATCATCATCATCATCATCATCATAAAACTACTTCCAACCAGCAAACCAAAAAGAATTAGTAAAGGGTTTGTGCTGGAAGTAATAACAAGAGACTTCATCCCACAGAATTAAAGTCTCTTTTGCTGGGAACATTCATCTCGTGATAAGTTTACAAAAAATCGACGAATAAAATTACGTGAGACAGTTAAGTATTTATACCAACTAAACATCATAAATCCCATCACTACGAGAGCTATCTTTGGCTGAAGAAAATCGTCGTGATGATAAAATAACCGTAAGCTGAGCTTTGTAAAAAACAAAACAAAACAAAACAAACAAAAACATAAATTTACCCAGCAAGTTATCCCATCAGTGAATGGGAATATTTAGCTGTTGTATCACAGCTGCCTCTAGACGTTTTTGTTCACCTCGGATATCGAAGAACGTAATGAAAACTACATCTCCAAGAGGAAAATTTTCCTAATCAACATATAATTTTGCGGATGAAGTAAGAATGGCATATAAACTTTGACATTTAAGTGAACGGGTTATTACGAATTTATATGTATGTGTTCGTGCTAATTATGCGGGACTAGTCTCTTCACCATGAGAACTGTCCTTTTAGCAAAAAAAAAAAAAAAAAAAAATGGCCCGGTAGTAACAGGAATGATGCAGAAAAAACATCGTCTCACTGAATACAATAAAAACAAGTCTTTATCAAAGACGTATCCCCACCTTGTGGTAAAGATTATATAGATATGCACTAATAAGTATGGCAACTTCATATATAGGGTCATAAACTAGGACTCGTACACTATCTTTCTGTAAGAAGTGAAGATGATCCAGCAAATAATTTCCAAGATACAGCTATTTACAGATTAGTTTCCTTATATGGAAATAGCTAGCAAAATACAATATGGCAATTTCATGTATAAGGGCATAAACTAGGACTCATACTCGGTCTTTCTGTAAGATATGAAGACAATTCTGCAAAAAGTTTCCAAAATATAACGCATGACAGATTTTTCCTTATATGATCATAGCTCACAAATTACAATGTGGCAATTATACATAAACGGTCATTAACTACGACACATTCTCTTTCTGTGTGATGTAAACCCAATCCACCTGGTAGTTTCCGAGATACAGGCCAGGACGGACAGACGGACGGACAGGGGCGATTCCTATATCCCCTAATGGTGGGGTTAGTAAAAGTTCTTAAACATTTCAGTACGAAAAAACTGTTGTTAGCTAAATTATATCGTACTTGTGGTAAGAGGAGTGAGATGTCAACGACGTCCTCCCATGGAATGGTCCTATTACTATACTGTAATGACGTATTTTTTAACTTTATCTGCAGTATAGAATGAACTGGTGAAGACTATGCCCAAATTTTTCTCCTTCCGTCTGAAAAGTACCTCCTAAGCCATAATTATAAAATCATCCGGAGAGAGCTCGAATAAAAGAAAACGACGTCATGGCATACACAGGACTGATGAATGTTTGTATTCACCTTACCCCTACATGTCTCCAGAGGCTAAATTAAATCGCCTGCAGGTAGCACAAATAAAGCAGAGAAGAAGCTTATTTAAAAGCTACAAACGCGTTGTTTTTAGCATTCACTATGAATGCTAAATAATTTGGAAATAAGAAAAAACTGCAAACAAATAATTTGGAAATAAGAAAAAACTGCAAACAAATAATTTGGAAATAAGAAAAAACTGCAAACATTTAAGGGAAGCGAACGAAAGTCACTGGTATGTTTGTATGCCCTTACGTTACCATCCCAAGCATTCAGGCGGTAAATCACAACACAAAGCCAGCCAGGAGACAGGATGTGTGTGCTGGGCAATCTCCAGGTCCTGTCCTCCCCCCTTACTGTTTTTTAACCAGCCCATACCCCACTGACCGGGCTAATGTATGGCCCGGCCTGCACTATAGGTGCAGGGAATCTTTAAACGAACGAACGAAAGGCGGTAACTTTATCTCGGATGTTTTCGCCCATGTGTTTACATGTTAATGGCATATGCGCAGTAATTTTATTAATTTTTCCGCGAATCATAGCAATCACAGGTTGGGTTTAGGAAGACAAACACACACACACATACACACGCACTGCAGCAAGCAACACAGGTCGGACGTGTATCACTGAACTCCGCTCTGGGAATACCTATATTCTATTTATTTATGGGTCAAGCTCGTACCAGGCTAATTTAGGTGATGATCCAACATAGTAAAATATGAAACGTCAAAGAAAGTGTAGCCTAAAGTAAGTAAAGTGGTGACATGTAGAGGTGTGCGGTACGTAGGAGGACTACTGGGCCTTGAAAGCAGGCTGTGAAGCCTATGCCCAGAGTCGGTCACAAAAAAAAAAAAAAAAAAAAAAAAAACATCTATATCAGTGGCAAGGAATGTGATGAATTTCCTTAAGTCAGCTGGACAACACCAAGGTTAGCAGATGACAGAGTGATGCAAAAACTGTAAGTAGAGATATTTTCTTTAAGATAGCTTCATATTTTGGAATGATGCCTTTAGGAGGTGCTAAGAAAAGAGACAAAGGTAAAAAATAGGATGATGATTTCTACCCAGAAATGGCTGAAAAGGAAACTTACGATAAGTTAGTTGAAAAAGTACATAGACTAGACAGATTTTTTCAAGTGGAAATTGAAGAAATCAAGAATGAGCTACGCAAACAGAAGGAAAAAAAAATGAGGAATTAGTAAAGGAAATAAACAAAAGCCGCAGCAATACATGAACTATCAACTGAGGTAAATTAACTGAAAACAAAGGCTAGTGAAATGGGGTGTACAATTGTTAACCATGAGAAAATTATAGTTGACTTCAGAAATGATACGGAGAAAATCAGACAAGCAAGCAGTCTCATAGACCAAAGTGGTAATATCGAAGAGAAAATAACACAGGTAAATGAAATGATGAGAAATTAGAAAGATGAGTTACAAACTACGTATGCAGAAATGGTGAAAGTAAAGAATGATATAGATACAAAGGTAGAAGAAAAAAGTATGAAAAATGAAGTGAAAGAAATAAAGAATAACCCAAAACTAGTCAGGGAAGCCGTAGAGATAAACAAATCTATAGTAATCAGTGCCATAGGTGAAGAAGAAATAAAAAAACAGAATCTCAAGGGACAAAAAGGAAATGGAAGATATAATGAACTCACTGCAGCAACTATCAGCGGATATCTGTGATAAAGTTACAGAACATAAAAGGCTAGGGAAATATAAGGGAACTAAGTCAAGGTCAGTGAAAGTAAGATTCCAGAGTGCAAAGACTGTAGAGCAAAAAATAAAAAATGCCAGCAAACTCATGGAAAAACAGGAATTCTAAAAAGTAAGGATAAAAAGATGCCTAACTCAAGAGGAATTGGGAACACTAAAGAAGAGGGAGGAAGCAAAAACAAAAATCGAGGAAAGATCAGAGGAAGAGATGAGTTTTTTTTTTTTTTTACAAAGTAACTGGATTGCGGGTACGAAAGTGGTGCATAAGCAGCAGGGAGTTAAAAAAAAAAAAAAAAAAAAAAAAGGCGATTGGCTCAAGCTATGGCAAGTATGTAAACAAGATGTTTAAGTTGATGTACTCAAATGCTGATGCAATGGTATCTAACTTATTAGAGATTAAATATTATACCAAAGAAGAGGATCCACATATTATTTGCCTAAAAAAAAAAAAGTAATAATAATAACCCCGTGGATATCAAACGATATCCAGAAATTAGTGAAATACTGTATATGGAGAAGAGATAGGAATTTCTAAAAAAAGGAGGAGGAATTATAACATTAACAAAGAAAAATCTGCAAGTCAAAGAAACAGAAGTAGGTATACCCTCAGAATTAATTGCAGTAGAGATTAATGTATCTGAAGGGAAATGCATCCATCCATCCATCATCCAATACTATGCCGCCCCATGAGGAGCATAGGAGCCCGGGGCTAAACAAGTTGGTCCTGACATTTAAGATGAGAGTGACCAGCCTCACTCATCCCTAAGTGGCATTACGTGAACAATAAACCCCAACCACCCCGTGGATATAAACCTTCATCGGCTTAGTCCGATTGGGGCACCGTAATTACCCAGTAAACCACCAGACGCCAAAATTTAGTTATATGGTTACCACCCAGCGTAATAAAGGGTTTCCTGGTGTACAGGAAACCATTTGGCTTCTCACTCAGTGTAGAATCACCCACAGGCAGAAGGAAGAGGAAAGAATGACGGAAAGAAAGAAGAGGGAGTGTAAAGTCCCCCGTAGGCAGAAGGACCAGGAAAGAATGAAGGAAAGAAAGCAGAGGAGGATGGAAGGAAAGAAAGATGAAGGGAAATTAATTGTGGCAAATATATACATGACACCCAAAATAACAAATTGGGAAAGAAGCGAATATGAAGACCTGGCAGAGAGTACAATTCAGGGTTTAAGGGTATTACTACGTAGAATGGATGAGAAAACTAAAAATTATATTAATTGGAGATTTCAATACAAATAGAAATTGGAATACTCTAGATGTAAGAAACCATGAAAGCTGTTGGGACCGAAAGCTCCTGGATCTTGTGCAGGAGATTTTCCTAACACAATAGGTAAAGGAAGACACCAGAAAAAGAGGACTTGATGATCTGTCAGTACTAGACCTTATGTTTACTAGACAAGAAAATGATACTGACAATACTGTATAATTTATCAACCTCCATTCGGCAAAGGCGACCATGCAGTATCAAATTGCAACTTCAGGATTGCATATGACATACTGTAGTTAACTGTAATGACAGTTACAAAAAGAGCATAAACTACTGTACAAAAAGGGCAACTACCATGACCTAAAGAAGTACTTCCTAGAAAAAGACTGGGAAAAGGAACTTAGAGGACAAGATTTAAATGATATGTATAGAAAATTCTGCGAACTTTATGATATAGGAGTCCAAAATTACATCTCACAGCTAAAGAAGCAGAAATGAAAATAAAGAAATGGTTTAATACAGGATGTAAAAAATTAAAATAAAAAAGACTCTTGTTGTGAAACAGATACAGAAGGCACAATAGTGAGAGGGGATACAACAACTATAAACAGGCAAGAAACTATTATACAAGGATAAGGAGAGAATCCCAAAGACAGTTTGTGGAAGACATTATAAATAAAAGTGGTGATCAACCGAATCTATTTTACAGCTACATCCGAAGCAGACGCAAAGTTAAAGATAAAATACAGTCCATTACGGACGAGGGGATCATCTATACACAAGAGAAAGATATTTATGAAGCACAAAGCATCCAATCAGTTTTTACAGAAGAAAATAATTTTGACAGAGAGGACATAGAAGATGCGTGCCCACACATAATACCAGATATACAAATATCAGAAAAAGATGTACAGGAGGAGTTAATTAAGTTAGACAAAGGAAAAGCAAATGGTCCTCACAAAATTTCATGTTAGGTGATACATGAATGTGCAAAAGAGTTAAGTAGACCATTATTTAATATTCAAGGAATCTTTAGGTCAACGTAAACTACCTGATATCTGGAAGAAAGCAAACATTGTTCAAGAAAGGGAATAGACAGAATCCACTTAACTACCGACCAGTATCACTAACTAACGTTATAAGTAAAGTACTAAAAAAGCTGGTAAGAAAAGTTTGGGTAAACCACCTAGAACACAATATGTTAACAGAATGGCAGTTTGGTTTTAGAAAGGGAAAATCATGCATTACTAATCTATTAAGCTACAATGATAGACTTGCAGAAACATTACAGAAAAGCAAAGGATTAGACAATATGTATCTAAATTTCAAGAAAGCATTTTGACAGAGTACCACACCAAAGACTTTTATGGAAACTGTACCATCAAAGAGGTATCCAAGACAACCTGTGCTGTTAGATGCAGGATTTTCTCAGAAAAAGGGAAATGAAAACAGAACTAAGGGAAAATTACTTATCATGGAGGAAAGGGACTAGCAGAGTTCCACAGGGCTCAGTGCTGGCACCAATTATGTTTTTAGTGTATATAAAAATGACAGATAGTAACACTGGAAATGAAAGCTAACTGAATATGTTTGCTGATGATGCAAAAATACAAAGGAGAATCACTAACACAGACTCTTTTATAGAGCTACAATAAGAATTAAATAAACTTCAGTGAAGCAATACATGGCAAACGGAATTGAATGTGGACAAGTGTCGTGTAATTAAGTTCGGTAAAAGTGGAAAAAGACCAAATTGGGATTATAAGTTAGGAAGTAAATCTCTACACATATCAGAAAGAGAGAGGGACCTAGGAGTGATTATCAATAACAGAATATCTCCGGCTGACCACATCGGTGAGAAGGTATGGAATGTTTATACAGTGCTTGCTAATATGAGAATAGCATTCACATACATAAATGAAGACATGAAAAAGATAATATCATTCATCAGACCAACCCTGGAGTATGCATCAGTAGTCTGGACTCCCCATCTCAAGAAACATATAAATAATTTTAAAAAAAGTTCAAAGGGCCGTTACAAGATTGGTGCCAAGCTTAAGGGATATTAACTACGAAGAAAGACTAGAAAAACTGAATCTTCCAACACTACAGGAGACAAGGAAAAGTGAAGACATGATTATGCTACAGTTAACAAATGTGTCTCAGGGAAAAAGAAAATAGACATAAATGCGTATACTGTATAACCTATGGGGGAAGCCTCAGCAAGAGGACACTGCAAAAAACTGCATAAAAAGAGCGGTGATAATGAGGTAAGGAAATTCAGTTTCCCAAATAGTGCAATTGATCAATGGGATGCACTACTGAATGAAGTTGTGTGTCCCGAAAAAATTCATAAATTTAAGGATAAGTATGATAAAAATGATTTCATACACGGGACAGTACGAACTTGACTCCTTCCTGTTAACATACAATTAGGTAAGAACACACACACACACACACACACACACACACACACACACACACACACACACACACACACACACACACACACACACACACACACACACACACACACACACACACAAATTGCCAGATGCGCCATATCAATCTCTTCACATCTGAAGAAAATAAAAGTTGATAGTAGAAAATTGAAAACAATGTTCCCGGGACCAGCCTGGGGTGCACGCAAATGTATTGCCTCGCGGCCAGTAGACGGTTGTAGCTTGAACTTAAAAAAAAAAAAAAAGTATAGTCATCTAACTGAAAGGTGTAGTGGGAACTGGAGTCTTCCAAATCTCCTTAGTACATGGCTCCTAATATCCTCAGTACAAGGTGTCTTTTCATAAAGCTGCTTTAAATAAGGGGATGATAACAAGAATATAATGTATAAAGGCATCATTTTATGGAAGAAGTCAATGGGTAATTACGAGCAAGCAAGCGAAGCGAGCAAGCGATGTTTCTTCTTAGGTAAGTTTGGAAATGAGCGACTAGGCCCGAGTCGACCGTCATGGTAAACAGAAACTACTAACCTTAATCCTATGTGAAATAGAGTGTAAATTGTTTCTGCATATGATACATATATCCAACAAATTTTGCTGTTAAGTAAAAACTCGCCCATAAAGGCGTAGGAACCATCGAATTTTCCAAGGGAGTGTTTGGCTATAATCAGTGACCGCCTCAGTTACGAAATCAAAAAAGGTTTTCTGTTGTAAAACTGTTTCTTGGCCTCAGCTTCCTCTATCAAATAATGGAGGTTCAACTTATAATTTTATATCAGAAGGAAACCATGATAACATGGAACTCGCTCGCTCGTCATGCACTCAAAAAGCTCATTTAACTAGTGGTAATAGTATCATTATTCCTTCAGTGCCAGAGGTCTCCCTAAAGCTTTATCTTTTAGTCTGATAGCACATTTTATATTGTTTTTCTCGCTGTTTCCAAGGACTGTTATTCAACTTGCACAAGACTTCCGAACTATATGAATAAAGTATGGCTTTTGCTAACTTCACTTCTAAAGCTCTGTCCTTAGAAAACAATGTCATCTAGTAGTGTCAACAAGAAATTACAGAATACGATACTGTATTCCCAGGTGTAATGATGTCTGAGAGTTAAAAAAAAAAAAAACAGTATCATACTGTACCGAATCCCTTCTGGCCGAAAGTTTTCATGCTGTATATCATTCTTGTTACCACCAGACAAATTTGTTCAACACTTCTTCAGTATGAGAGGTTCTATCATGCAATGCATTAAATCAATTGTTTGGTAATCAGAATGATGAAAATTAACCCGCTGCATCCTGTTGACGTACATATGCGCCCAAACATTTTGTGACTGTGACTTCCGTTGACGTTTATAAACGTGCCGCAATTGCAAGGTATGTCATTTGCACATTTTTCAAATTTCGCGTGGATTTTTGGTACATATACATGGGACACCTTCCACTACCCGAGGCCAGGTGGGGACAATGCTTATCTCGTGTGACCTCCCCCCCGTCACGCCATTGTCTTGGCAACTCACCTGTTACCTGTGACCTGGCCAGCAAAGACACGTTGCTCCATGGTGATTCCCCAGTTGATGACAATGTGGAGGACAAAGTTTACATGATGTTAGAGGAAGAAACGTGCAGAAGTGATGAGGTGGTAACATTGCCAAAGTGGGTGCGGTATGTTGAGGTGTTTGGTGGGTGAAGCAACACTTATATCACCTATATTACTGTATGAAAACCAATATACTCGTGTACTACATATAAAATCGTACCAAATAAATAAATATCTGCCTATTCTGAGTGGTTTGGAGTAGTTACCCCTCCCATACAAAACATCTTAGCCTGACTCGAGAGAACACGGTACCAGGTGAATGTAGGGTCACCTGTACCGGCATTTCTAAGCTCAGGTGAGCACTTTCTCTCTGAATTTTTGATGTTTCTCATCAAAAGCGGAGGTTTTAGCAAAAAAAAAAAAAAATAAATAAATAAAAATAAAAAATTGCCAGGATTGGAGGTCATTTGTGAAAAATCTGCGGGGACACGGCGGGTTAATGTAAACGCACTGAAAGATTTAAAAAAATAGTATTGTTTTGCATTTGATTACCAATACAGATTCTTTAGTACCTCTTCCTTACAAGTTTATATATGTATACAGTACATGTACCTCTTTAATAGGAAAAAGTACTTTTACATTTCTAAAAGGCATATACATTGTGACCCCCAAAACTCCCACATTTTGAAAGGCTGTAGCATTGGCAGTAGTGAGGCAGGAGGGGTGGGGCTAGGGTCTGTTGGTAGCCCAACCCCAACCGTCCTCAGTCGCCAACATGGCGTGGTTGGGAGCACATCGTGCGTTCGCTGTCGAAGCATTTCACAAACAACCGTTCCGTGATCTCCGTGCAGAGGGCCTTTCGAAGACGTTTCAGTATTCCATGGAACCAAAACGTTCCGGATCGGAAAACCATCTTGCAGTGGGTTGAGAATTTCAGGTCAACAGGCTCAGCTTTAAAATGAAAATCACCTGGTCGACCTAGGAGCGCTAGTACGCCTAAGAATATTGAAGCATTGAGGTGATCTGTTGTGCAGTCTCTGAGACGCTCTGCACAGAAGCATGCTTTAGTTGTAGGGATATCCCAGGAAACTGTATGGAGAATCTTACACAAAGGCCTTCACTTCCATCCATACAAAATGATGTATTGTGCAAGAACTCAGTGAGAGAGACTGGATAAGCCGCAGGGAGTTATGTGAGAACATTCTGCAACGTGTTCCGGAAGAAGCTGTTCTCTTGTGCAGTGACGAAGCTCATTTTCATTTGAGTGGCTCTGTAAACAAACAAAATTTTCGCTATTGGTCTGAAGACAACCCTCGCATGCTACACGAAAGACCGTTGCACTCCGATCGAGTGACTGTGTGGTGCACTGTTGCCAATGTTTCCGGATCGGGTGATCTCGTTGCATGGCGATGTTGGGTGGCTGGCCCATTTCCCTGACCTCGCCCCTTGTGATTTTTTTCTGTGGGGCTACCTTAAATCACGAGTGTATACTCATCGACCCCAAACTCTTGAATCCCTTAAGGTTGCTATTCAGCAGATGATAGCCGCTGATCCACCCAACATAACCCACTGAGCCACGGCAGCCTTCAGAAATCGCCTCCAAGCGTGTATAGACAATGACGGCCACCATTTGGAGGATGTCATCTTTAAAACATGATGAATAGAAACTGTATTGAATGAAGTTTCACGTGTGCAAATAATATTTTGATTATCTTTAACCTTTTTTTTTTTTCATTTACCTTTGAAATGTGGGAGGTTTTGGGGGGTCACCCTGTATGTATATATATATATATATATATATATATATATATATATATATATATATATATATATATATATATATATATATATATTGTTCCCTACTCTGTTACTGCTTTATCGGACTGCGTACAACGCTCGTTGCCACATTGGGCCTGTTTTACCTGAAACTTACTATGCTTGATCATCTAGGTTTGATAAATCGAGATACTTGTCACATTTTAGATATAAGCCTCTTAAATGAATTTATAGGTCAAAGGGGGTAAAAACGATGGGCGCAGAAATACCAAATACCAAAACAATCTTAGCAGTAAAGACACACCCTAAGTTCGGTTTTGAACACCATTACGGCAGTGAATGACTTTGATTTGTATGTGTCTTCCTGCATGTTATACAATTACGAGAGAAAAAGGACCTTGTGTTTAGCCAACAGAGGGATAGGCCTATTGTGTCGGAAGCAAACATTGAGAAATGTCGTTTTTTTGCACGTAAATATTGTCCTCCTATTACTGATTTATTCTTGCTACCTTCAGACGATTTCATTAAAACTTTGAAGAAACATCTTGCAGTGAAGTGGTTAGATAGTATCAGTTAAAGTTACTATGAAACGTCTCCATTGAGCTAAATATAGAACTAAATAAGATCGTATGATCGTAGAAAGAATAACCTAAAAAGGATGGCATTACGGTGAAGATGTTGATATTCTCACTTCATTATGCAGAATCTTTATTAAAACGAAATAAATAATATGCATGGAAAAAGAAGAGTCTGGTAAGGAAAATAAATCGCTAAGGAATATATTCTACAAGGCATCCACAGCCGATAGGAATATGGGTCTTAATATCAGAACCTTAAGTACATAGGAAGCTCCCTGACATCTCTTTCTAATCACTTCCATAATGCTGTATATTGACGTCTCTTGTATAGGTCTTTCTTATATCCAGTCGTTTGAATCACGTTCAGGAGAGTTTTTATTCTCGTTGTTTAGCCGGAAAAGTTAGATGTAAACTTCGTTAATCAATCATATATTTGGACTAATCATTCCACTACTATAGCAGTTTCCTACTCTGAGTAAAATGTCTACCTGACGCAAGAAACGACCAGCGTATCGAAGGAGTTGTGTACTTTATCCTGAGGGCGTATAAGCCTTGTTTTATTACTACCATACGACAATTTAAATTAAGCTGATGAGATATCTTTCATACTTGAAAACTTGAATGGGAGATGTTTCTAACTCCTGCACAGGGTGTAGACTGAAGCATCAGTCGAACAGGGCGGTACTTCTAAGGTGAATGGAAAGCTGATGAAAGGGAAAGCTGGAGCTCCCGTTTCATCAGCCCTCCGGACTAGCTCCCGACCGAACTTTTTCAGTGTTTCAGTAAAACAGAGAGTAGGTCAGCATGCTCTCCATTACAAGTTCCTCTTTCTGTCAACACCAAACTACATGCACATTGCTCAATTCACTTCCTATTCAAAAAATTAACAGAAACAAGCCTTGGAGTCCCCAGAGGGGTGGGACCATAAATGCCCCCACCATCCACCCCTCTCCCAGTGCAGACCCTGCGAGATGCCTGGAACCACTGTCTGACTAACTTTTTCTCCATTTCTGCAACACTTGCAGCCTTTCCTCAAACTTTCTCTCTACTGAGTACCACCTCTCCTCCTCTAAACCTCGTCTTCTTTTCCTGAGACTCAGCTGTCTGAGACAACTAATAGCAAACTCTATATCCTACTTTCACTATACTCGATTCAAAGCCGAAGGTCGCTGTTGTGTATATGTACGCAGTGACATATCTTGCTCTCGTGTTCTTGAACCTGAATCATCTGCATTTTGTACTCTCTGGCTTTGGCTTTCCTATCATTCTCTGACTTAATATATCTGCACTGTTTACTTATCCCCCAATTTTACTGACTGAAAAATTCTTCGACTACCTTACTTCTAAGATGGAACACATCCTATCCATTTCTCCTTTCTCTGAAATCTCCATTCTAGAGGATGGCAGTGTTCAACCACTGCCTTTGGCTCTCCTCTCCTTTCATTGATCCACCTGGTGAACAAGTCTATATTTTTTTCTATCCTTAACGACCTCGAACAGCTTGTACAGAACTCTACTCGTATCCCTGACTTCCTTGGAGAGAGGTCTAACATATATGCATGACCTCCTCCATACAGCTAATCCATCTACCTACACTGTTAACCCTCACAGACTCATTCGACGCAGCCTGTGTCGAACTTCTCAGTACTGCACGAACTCCACGTGCTGGCCCAGACCTTGCACACTCCACACCCTTCACTCAGTGATGTGCACATCGGAAAAGGTTTCCATTAAACTTTCTCCCCTGCCCTTATTTATAACTGTATTGTTATGAAGGTGCTACATGTTACATGAGGTGCTACCCAAAAGTTCAAGTTATTTGAATATTGTAGGAAAATAAATTACCTTACCTCCCAGTTCTCACTGTTGCCTTCGAAGTAGTCCCCTTGGGCATGTATACCATGGTCCCAGCGTTTTTTCCACGAGTCCATGCATCCCTGGAGGGCTTCAGGCGCGATAGTCTTGAGCAACTCCTGCGATTCTGTCTGGATCTCCTCAATCGAGTCAAATCGACGCCCTTTCAGTTGTAATTTTAGCTTGGGAAACAGGAAAAAATTGCTGGGGGCAAGGTCATGTGAATGGGGTGGGTGGGGAAAGACTACCGTGTTAGTAGAAGCCAGGAACTGCCAGACAACAATTGATGTGTGGGTGGGGGTGTTGTCATGATGCAGGACCCAATCCATGTTCTTCCACTGTTCTGGATGTATGCGGCGGATGTTCTTCAGATACCGCAAAATTTCACAATAAAACTTTCTGCTAACAGATTGACCGGGTGGGACGAATTCCTTGTCAACAATCCCTTGGATATCGAAGAAAACAACATCAACTTAACATTGCTGCGAACTTGACGTGCTTTTTTCGGCTCAGTGAACTGGGAGTTCCATTCCAATGACTGCTGCTTTGTCTCTGGGTCATAACCATAAATCCATGATTCAATACCAGTTGTGACTTTGGAGATGAAGGTGGCATCATCTCTATCCTGATTCTTGAGCTCCCTGCAAACTCCAATACGATGTGCCCTCTGCTTGTCACTCAGCAGTCTTGGCACAAATTTTTCAGCGATGCGTCTCATGCCCAACACATCCAACAATATGCGTTCCATGCTCCTGTACGACACTCCAACGATATCACAAAGATCATGGATAGTTCGTCTACAATCTGCAAGGATAGTCTGACGAACATTTTCGACTTTTTCTGGTGTTGTTGTCATTGACGGTCGTCCAGAACGGTGATCGTCTTCGACGGACGTTCGAGCTTCCTTGAACCGCTTGTACCAGATAAATGTTCTACTTTGGGACATGGCATTGTCACCAAAGGCACGCCGACGCAATCGGTGAGTTTCTGCAGCCGTCTTGTTGATCTTGAAGCAGAACTTTATCCAGGTTCTTTGTTCTGTGAGGTCCGCCATTGGAAAACCACCAAACCACCTACACACCATGTTGCAATATTAAGCATAGCTCAACACCACGTCCGCTCACAGACATGGCCGGGGCCACACTGACGCAAAAGGGGTGCTGCTGACTCCTCCTAGTGGCAAAAGGCAAAACTGCAAACGGTTGGCTCCCTCTGTTCAAATTACTGGAACTTTTGGGTAGCGTAAATAAATAAATGATGTTCCTAATGAACGAAAAAAAGAGAGAAAATAAATTATCATATTTTATCATTCATTCATTTATTCAACGAAAAGTCAGCATTGAAGAAATGAGTCAGTGATAATATATTGTAATTTATGTTCTATTTCCTTTCATTTCATAAGGAAGATCATTTATTCATTTATAACATTAAGCAATTTCATAACATTGCAGTTTAAAATAAAGGACATGGGAGAAAGTTGAATGACACAACCGAAAATCGTTGCAAAAAATACTGCAATCTATGTGGTTAGACGCAACCTGAGTCGAAAAAGTGCGAGTGGTTGGATTTCACTTGGGCACAACTTGCATCATTAAAGTTCAAACGGTTGGATTTTTTACCGAGTCCTCATGTATGAGAGGGTTAATCTTTCCTCTCTGCTGGACTCCTCCGATTGCAACCTTCTCACCTTAACCTGTCCTATCACTCCAGAAAGGCCTGTGGACCCTCCCAACAAGTGTCGGTTGTGGCATTTAGGAGCTGCTAATTCGGAGGCTCTCAGGCAGTACTTCTTTGATTTTCTCTGGAATGATTATTACTGTATTTCCATGGCCAATAGCCATCTGAGTTGCCTTGGCATTAGAGATGATATTCTCTCCACCATGAAAGTGTACATTCCTTTCTCATATCCTTTGACCAATGCAAAAAAAAAAAAAATAGTTTAATGATGCTTGTTCAATATTATCCACAACACGGACAAGGCCTACAAAAGGTACCGGAGCCAATCTGCTCCTGACTCTCATCTCTTTTATATTTGTGCCAGGAATCGTGTTAAGTGTGTTCTTCGCTCTGATAAAAATAATTTCATTCGTACTAAATGCTCTAAACTCTCCAACTCGAATTCTTCCAGCTCCTTCTTGCACCTTGCCAAAAGTCCTTATAACAACTTTACCTCATCATCCTTCCCTCCTCTTTTCCATCCTGATGGCTCTGTAGCTATTTCTTCTACTGACAAAGCAGAACCCATCGCTCAGACTTTCTTCTCCAATTCCAGCTTAAATGATTCCAGCATTGTCGCTCCATCACTTACCCCCTCTAACTTCCTCATAGCTGACATTAAAATATCTTCAAGTGATGTATTCTCTGCCATCACAGGCCTCAATACTAAGAAGGCATATGGGCCCAATGGGGTCCCTCCTGTTGTCCTCAAGAACTGTCCTTCTGTGCTTGCACCCTGCCCAGGTAAACTCTTTCGCCTTTGTCTTTCAACTTGTACCTTTCTTTCTTGCTGGAAGTTTGCTCTCACTCAGCCTGTCCCAAAGAAGGGTGATCATTCCCAACCTCCTAACTATCGCCTAATTGCATAAACATCTTGTGCTTCAAAAGTATTTGAGTCTATTCTAACAAAAATCTTTAAAAACATCTTTCCTGTCACAGCCTTCTTTCAGACTCCTGGTCATCCTCCTATCGGGACTTCGGTGAAAGCTTTGCCATTGCAGTTGACATCTCAAAGGCTTTCGATCGAGTCCGGCATAAATCTTTAATTTTCAAACTGCCATCTTACTGTTTCTATCCTTCTATCCGTGCCTTTATCTCTAGCTTCCTTTCTGGTCATTCTATAGCTGCTGCTGTAGACTGCCACCGTTCTTTTTCTAGAGCTATCAATAGTGGTTTTGACTAGGGCTCTGTCCTATCACCAACTCTCTTTCTTTTGTTCATCAATGACCTAAGCTGTACATCTAACCCTATCCACTCATATGCTGATGACTCCACACTTCACCTTTCCATTCACTTCCCACAGTGTCCATCTTTGCAGTTACTTCGACGAACAAGGGATGAGTCTATGGCACACTCAATGTCTGACTTGGTTCATATCTTTAATTGGGGTAAAAGTAATCTTGTTTTTAATAAATCCAAAACTCAGTTCTTACATCTATCAAATCGACATAATCTTCCCCAGGAGTACCCTCTAATTATGAACAATATCAAGCTTGAGGGAATCGTCCGGTTGTTGCGCTGAACGTGTCAGTAGATTTCAGTGAGATTCGGCATACACATATAGAGGGCTATTAGAAATAACGATGGGTACTTCATAACTGAAAATCGGTAGATTAGTTTTCGAATTAGTTCCAAATTAGGGTAAACTGAATGCCATTGCTGAAAACCGATATAGTCCTAAAAATGCCTTGTATCATATACTTCTGGTGTTCACACAACTCACAGAAGGTGTGTCTTATTGAAGCTAGTAAGTCTGTGATATCATAGCTAATTACGACACTAAGTGATGAGGAAATTAAGTAAAATTAGTTCCCTCTTAATCAGACTTTGAAGAGATCCTGTGCACGAATGGGGAGAAGTATAGAGATCGACGAGTTGAATTTACAGAACTTTTTAAGTGCTTTCGATTGGTATATAAATGATCCTCGTATGACCAATAGTAAATAAGCTTATTGATCACAAAGGTTGCTAAATTACATTTCGAGAAAACGGCCCTCAAAGTTTCCCCAACTTTGCAAACATACATGCACGAATGGGGAGGCGGTGGCTCAACCGGTAGAGAGGTGGCGTGCGGTCCTAACGGGCCCAGGTTCAAATCCCGGCTGGGGCAGGGAACAGTTTAAGGATTTGAATTTCAGACTATACTGATCTACCAGAAGACCCGCCGACATGTCGTAAAAATACCCCCGCTAATACCAATACACCAGTCCTGTATGAGACAGCCCTAGCATGTATTCAATATGGACGGTGGGTGTTAGCGCCGAAGTGGTGACATGTAGAGGTGTATGGTATGTAGGAGGACTGCTGGGCCTTGATAGCAGGCTGTGAAGCCTATGCCCAGAGTCGGACACATAAAAAAAAAAAAAAAAATAGAATGCCTGGGATACCTTAATGAACTTTTTACAGCCTTTCGATGGGTATACCAAAGAACCTTTTACGACCAATAGTTGTCAAGCTAATCGAGAAGTTTGAAAACACATTGTTGCCAAGAAGTGTTCTGTGAAGGGCCCAACAATGTTGTCTGCCTTGTCGTCTCCAAGGTGTCTTAGAATGCTCCAGAACTGTAGCCTGCCTCATGTCCATGCTGTTTTTGGAAGAGCCCAACACCATATTGGGCGTCATCATCTCCAAGGTGTCTCAAAAGGCCCCAAGAACGAAGTCTGCCTCGTCTCCATCTGGTACTGAGACGTCCCCAATAGTGTAATTGGTCTCGTCATCTCCAAGTTCACTCGGAAGTCCCCATTGTAGTCTTTCTGATCGTCTGCTCCCTTCTTACTCCGATGCCTGACAGTTTTCTTGGGGGGGTGTGATCTTATGCGGTCATATTATAGGCCCCACCCGCCCACCCTGTGTTGCCCTACTCCCAGATGACCCGTGAGAGTGTCAAATAAGGTAAAAATTTACCAATTTATACTCGGATTCAGCAGTAATATTTCACAAGAATATGAGGGAATGTTGAAGGATTATTTTTATGGGCGTAACTCAACTTTGCATGGACCCGCCATTTTCGATCATTTTCAACAGGCCAATCTCCTTAACTCGTGGTTTGCACAATTACCCTTTTTTATCCCACCCTGTGGTGCGTAAGAAACAAAAGAAAAAAGTTTTTTTTTTTAGGTTTTGTTTATTATAAACTTGAAGCTAAACATCCAGGGCATCATCTGGTGAAAAAGAAATAATCTCTCTCTCTCCCCATCTTTGCCTAGGGCCATGCGTAAGTTTACGTACGGGAGTAGTGATAACATGAAAAAAAATATTTTTTTTGTTTTTGTTTATTATAAACTCGAAGATAAACATCCAGGGCAACATCTGGTAAAAAAAAAAAAAAAAATCTCTCTCCGTCTTTGTGTAGCGCCATGTGTAAGTTTGCGTAGGGGTCGAGTTGTTTACAGTGATGCACGGCCAGCACAGCCTGGGCTGTGGCTCGCAGCAAGACACTACCCAGCCTGAGCTGTGGCTCGCAATCCATGGGTTAATCCTGCATCATCTTTGAAACATCGTGTCCGACACATATTCCAGCGAACGCTTCCCACAGCTGGGCATTAAAGAGAAAACTGTCTATTTTTAAACCTTCATATCTCAGTTAATACTTAGCCAAAAATAAAATACAAAGTGTCATGATACATCCTTGGACTTCAAGCTGATTGCAACAGATGGTCCATGAAGTGTGCGTGGGAAGAGTGAGTGACTGGGGAAAGGGGGCAGTTTTGTTGGTTTTTGCCCGTGTCTGTATGCGTGGCAGAGGTGCTGTGACACAACTACGGCTTGAACTAGCCCTCCACAATAATAACACTTCGATAACACTTCCAGAAGACTGCATGCCACCACAAAAACTATTAATGTGAAAATTTTCCATAATTGCGCGTATTTGCTGCTGGGAGTCCGGTAACCATAGCAACGACCTTGAAGCAGGCTGCATGCTAGCCTTACCACCACACCGCCTTACACACACACACACACACACACACACACACATGGAGATGCATGTTTGGCTTGCACTGTTGCTCGATTCTAGCACCACTGTGTGACTAGAAGTCTGGGTATTACAACAACTACATAT
>NC_137032.1:19346025-19566025 GCF_032717465.1 Coenobita brevimanus
TGTCTACCCCTGCAAAGTTGTTGACTTTATACAAAGGTTTTATTTCCCCTGTGCAGAGTATAGTTCTCATGTGGAGGGAGCTTCTCCACATACAGTTCTTCTCAACAAAGTGGAGTCAAAGGCTTTCTATCTTATTAATTCCTCCTCTTACTGACTTTCTTCAACCCCTGTCTCTTCACTGCACTGTTGCATCTTTATCTCTTTTCTGTCACTACTTCAATGGTCATTGCTCCTCTGAGCTGTCTGCTTGCATCCGTGCATCACTACAGCTGGCACATAGCACCTGTCTAGCAACAAGCTCTCCCTTTTTTCTCCATCTGACTCTCTAATGCAAGAGTTAACTGCTACTCCCATTCCTTCATATATGCAATAGGTCAACTCTAAATTGGTCTCCCTCTGTCTGTATTTCCTACTGCCTATGATCTCCAGTCTTTCAAACACAGTGTGTCCAGACATCTCTAAATGACATGAACAGGTCTAGAAATTGGCTCTCTGTTTTCTTGTTTTTCCTTTTCCTTGAATGGAAGAATCCTGGGGGATCCTGGCCTTTGGCTTCTTCTTTCTTCCATTAAAAAAAAAGAATTTAGGCAACAGGGTTTTATTATACCCTCACTCCCGAGGAAAAGAGGCTGTTTCATTCTGATCAATGTGTACAGTATGTGTGTGTGTGTGTGTGTGTGTGTGTGTGTGTGTGTGTGTGACGTGTGAACAAAACTCGAATGGTTTTTAATCTTCGTGGAAGTGTTGAGAGACATTCAACTAGTAAACTTTATCTATCTATCTATCTATCTATCTATCTATATACACACACACATACATACAGTATATACTAGCCGAAAAAGTCTGCCCTCTGGGTGGACTTTTTTTTTTTAGGGTCTACCCTAACATATGTATCATATGTTGGGGTAGACCCTAAGGGAGCCGAGTTTATAGGTAACAAACATACAAACACTCGCCTTTATTATCTATCTATCTATCTATCTATATATATATATATATATATATATATATATATATATATATATATATATATACTGTGTATGGAACAATAGGTCAAAACTTGAGGTAACACTCTGGGTCAAAGTTTGACCTAGCAAAGCAACTTGTACAGCTCTAATCCAGTTCGAACCAAATTTGGGGAATTTATTAAGGACATGGTAAGACTGAAGGTATTCAATATTAAGAACAATGAATTATTGGTCAAGATCACAGGGCATGGTCAAAGCTTTACTAGTGTGTCTGTGCGTGTTAATACATAAAACAGTTCTAAACTGATTTGAATAAACCTTGATGGACAGGTTGAGGATACCCCAAGGGTTATTTTCGGGAGCAATAGGACAAAGTGTACTTCAGGCATAAAATGATCCACAGGTATACATGGCGAGTGATGAGAAGGGTGGGTGGTGAACTGAATGAAAGGAAGGCAATGATTGATTATGTGTGTGTGGATGAAAGGATGCGAAGATGTGTAAAGGATGCAAGAGTGTATAGAAGTTGGGGAGTGGACTTTCCGACCACTACTTGGTGGTAGCCAGAATTAGAATGCAAGTAAGATGGAGGAATAGAAGAAGGGAAAGACGAGAGGAAGGAGTAGTTGCAAAGGAGAGTGGAAAGGTTACAAAGAGGATGAGAAAAAGGCAGAGTATAAGAGAGAAGTGGAGAAACGATTGGGCAAATATGAATTGGAGCAGATGGGAGGCAATGGAAGGTGTGTGTAAGATATTTACAGGAAGAAATATGTGCAGCATGTGATGTGGTGTGTAGAAGGAAGACGACGGAGGGGTGCAAGGAACAGCGTGGTGGACTGGAAAAGGGGTGAAACAGGCCCTGTGGCACAAAAAGAAGAAAGCATACAATGAATGGATGAGAAATAGGGGCGTGGAAGAAGTTGAGAGGCGGAAAGAGGGAGGTTATATGTGGAAAGAAAGAGAGGTGATAAGATTATTCAGAGAGAGTAAGATGAGAGTTGATGAGGAATTTGGAAGGTATTTGAGTGTAAAGTGGAGGGACTGTAAGAAAATGTTCACGGAGAGAAGTGAAAAAAGAGTAAGACAGGGTGGAAGTGAAGTTAGCAGGGGAGTGAAAGATAAAAATGGTAGATTACTAGTGGAGAAGTGAGAAAAAGGGAGCAGATGGAGAGAACACTTTAAGGAATTGTTGAACGTAGAGGATGGAAGTAATGCGAGTATAAGTGGCTGGGGAATGGCTGGGAGAAGGAGAGGGTGAGAAGACAGGAAGAAATCAGTAGGATAGAAGTTGTGGAAGCAATGAATAAAGTTAAATCAGGGAAAGCTGAGGAATTGATGGAGTGTGTGGTGAAATGCTGAAGCATGGGGGAGAGATAGTAGTAGAATGGATGTGGAAGATGTGCAGATTGGCCTGGGAGGTAGAGTCCTGAAGGATTGGAAGTCAGGTATAATTATTCCCTTGTACAAAGGAAAAGGGGAAAAAGAAGTGTGTGGTAATCATAGGGGGCATTTGTCTTCTTAGTATAATAGGAAAAGCGTATGGTGGGATACTTATAGACAGAGTTAGAGAAAGAACAGAGAAATTAGTTGGAGAAGAACAGGGAGGCTTTAGGAAGGGAAGAGGTTGTGTAGATCAGATATTCATTCTTAGATCTTTATTGGAAAAGTTTCTAGCGAAGGGAAAAGAAGTTGTATACGGCTTTCATGGATTTGGAGAAAGCATATGACAGGGTGGATAGACAAGGATTGTGGAAAGTGTTAAGAATATATGGAGTAGATGGGAAGTTGTTGAATGCTGTGAAGAGTATGTACGATGATGCGAAGGCTGCAGTGCGTGTGGATGGTGAACTAAGTAAAATTTTCTCTTTGAAAGTTGGAGTTGAAACTAGGATGTGTCATGTCTCCATGGTTGTTCAATCTGTACATGGATGGGGTAATAAAAGAGGTACAAGGTAGGGTAGTGGATGTTGGAGTGGCCCTGGTGAGAGAGGATAGTGTTTGGAAACTCCCTGTACTGTTGTTTGCAGATGAGCTTTGTATTTGTTGAGTGAAGACGAAGGGGAGCTGCAAGGCTTGGTGGATGAATTTGGGAGAGTGTGTGTAAGAAACGGAATCTAAAGGTGAATGTAGGGAGAGAGTAAAGTGATGGTCTTTGAGAGAGAGGGTAGAGTCAGTGAATGTACAGTGAGGTTGGATGGTGAGGAATTGGAAAATGTGAGTACGTTTAAGTACTTGGGTAGTGTGATGAGTAAGGATGCCTGGAGGTTTGGAGGGTGAAGTGCTTGAATGGAGTGCCAACTGAGGGAAGAAAGGTTGCTGGTTCTTTGAAAGCAGTGATAAGAAACACAGTGAGCATGGAAGTGAAAAAGTTACTACATGACAGTATTGTAATATCAAATCTAACAATGTCTGAAGTGAAGCTTGGACGTTGTTGTAAGAACACAAGTCCAAGAGTGAGAGCAGTCGAAATGAGTTATTTAAGAGGAGCCTGTGGAAGTCACGTGGAGAAACAGGCTGACGTATGAGGATATAAAGGAGCATTGCGGTGTGGATGTGGATGTGATAGGAAGCGTTATGAGGAACACACTGAGGTGGTTTGGCCATGTGGAGAGGATGGAAGGTGAAAGACTGACGAAGAGAGATTATGTGAGTGAGGGGAGGGGGGAAGAGGGAGGGGGAGACCGAGGATGAGATGGAGGGATGGAGTGGAGAGGTATATGAGAGAGGGGGGTGTGAGTTGGGAGCAGGGCAGTGAAATGGCGGGGGACAGGGCGACTTGGAGGCGATTTGTTTGTGGCCACCCCAAACGGGATTGAGGCGTCTGGCAATAGATAGATGGATAGATAGTACGTTACAGAGCAAGGTTAACTTTAACAACTTTTGTCCGATATAGACTGATGTTTGTGGAAAGGATGAGGATAATGGAATAATAATAGGATTCGATCTTGATAACAGCCAAGGTCAAGGTCATGAGGAAAGGTCAAATGCTAAGGTAACTCAGAAAGTTTTGATTTGATTGTTATGAAGGCGAATTGTTAAACAAAATGGAAGGGATTTAGTTGTAAGAACAATTTGTCAGAGGTTAATGACACAGTTCAAGGTCAAACTTTGATCAGTGTGTCTTTGTGTCTGTATGTGAACGAAAGTAAAGTAGCTTTAAACAGATTCAATTCAAACTTGGCTGATCGGTTGAGGGTTCACCAAAGGGGTTGACCTAGTATTTTGAAAATACTGGGTCAAATGTCAAGGTTACATTGTAGGGTTATTGTAAATACTTCATTTGGCCGATTTAGATTAAATTTTGCGGAAGAGTTAAGGTTAAAACTAGGATATTGATACTCAGTTTTGAGAACAGTCAGTCAATAGTCAAGGTCACTGGGCAAAGTGTACTCAGACAGTTTTGATCCGATATGGTCGGCTTAGGTGGAAAAATTTAAAAGCGTTGTTTAGATTTTATTTATCGCCATCCGCAGGGCTTGAATACTATAGTTACTTCGATTTTTTCTTTAATTAACCCGTCACGTCCCGAGGTTTTCCGCTTTCCTCTGACATCCCCCAATCCCGAGGTATTTTCGAAAAAAAAAATTCTGGCTAAAACCTTCACTTTTGGTGAGAAACATTGAAAATTCATAGAGAAATCACTCACCTGTGGTTTAAAATCCTCAATTCAGGTAGGAGTTCCTCCTTACCTGACTGGGTTTCTCTAACATGCTAGCATGAAAAGAAAACGAGTTCTGCATGGGAGGGTAACGATTGTATCGACTCATAAGCGGTATTTACTTATTTACTTGGTACGAATTGTATATGTAGTATGAGAGCATATTGGTTTTCAAGCAGTAATAAAGGCATTATAAGCAGTGTTTCACTCACTAACTCAGCACCAGACCTGACCTTTTTGTGCCCCAGTACCTGCGCATTATTTCTGGCTGTTTCTTCTTCTAATGCTATGTAAACATTGTCACTCCACATTGTCATCGATTGGGGAATCACTGGCCCTGATTATGCTTTACTAGCGTGGAGGTGGGGAGGGGGAGGTTATGCTGGTGTAAGACATTGTCCCTGCTTGGCATCTTGTAGAGAATAGAGGAAGGTGTCCCGTGTATACATACGTAAAATCACGCGTGAAAATTGAAAATTGTGCAAATTAGGGACCTTTGCAATTGCACAACGTACACTGTACGTCGCTGGGACTGGCAAATGCAAATCGTTGGGTAAGCGTACTAATACGTCGACGGGACGGGGCGGGTTAATCTAATCTAGTAATCCATCGTTTGCATAATGGGTCAAGGTCAGGCAGACTGAAACCCCCCTCCCCCCCACACTATACATGTACACGTATTCACAATATTTCATATCTATTGTTAAGAAAAAAGAAGAGGAAAATCTCAAGAAAACTTTAATTTTATAGTAATTGTCATTATCATTATTTTATAATACAAATACTACTCCTATTACTACTACTACTGCTGCTACCACCAACACTCATACTACCACGACTCTTACTACTATTCTTACTACTACTACTCCTAGTACTACTACTACTACTACTATTACTACAACAACAACAATAAGAACAACAACAACTACTACTACTACTATTACTACTACTACTATAACTATTACTACTACTACTATAACTATTACTACTACTACTACTACTACTACTACCACTGCTACTACTACTACTACTAATAATAATAATACTGACAATAATAATACTGACAATAATAATAATAATAATAATAATAATAATAAGAAGAAGAAGAATTAGAATGACAATCAGTAGAGCGCATACCTCCGCCAAGGCCCAACATGCAGTTCTTTTTAATTCAGTCAAGTCTAATCCAATATCAAACTCATAACCATGTAAGTTGTAACACCATAATTTTAAACTACCCATAACTCTTAATCATAATTTTTTAACTCACTGTAACAGCCAACAAAACAGTGCATATCATTTCATGATCTGGATTATGGAAGAATAATAGATTGATACAAACTGTACACATTCGTAGATACCAACATCCTAAATATGCCTGACATTTTTCATCAAGATCCATGCAATATTCACTGAAAAATTTACGAAAATGTCGAAAAACGCCGTATCTCGCAATGTTAAAGAAAGTGAAAAAAAAAAAAAAAACTGGATCCGCACCTTTATTCGGATCCATACCAAAATTCTAATGGCGTCCATTCTGGTCCAAGGCCCATTCTTTCTATCAAGTTTCGTGGAAATCCGTCCAGTAGTTTTTGTGTAATCTTGCTCACAAACCAACCAACCAACCAATAAACAAACGGACAGGGGTGAAAAAAACATAACCTCCTTGGCGGAGGTAATAATGATGATAATAATAAAAACTCAGAGTCCCTTCGTAGTGCCATCAATCAGCGTCCCCTTCTTCTGACCAGGACGATCATCCTTGACAAAGTGTGTTCCTGTCCTGCCCCCTTGACCCAGCATTGTCCTCTGGGTGGACCACCACCATCAGAAACTCATCTAAGCAGGATCCCTGCAATCTTTCCCATGCCTTCCACTCAGGAAGAGAAACGATCAATTACTGCGAAGCGGAAGCCAGGTTTGAATTGGCAGAGATCACTTCTCAACGGGGAGAACCCGAACTCGTTTTTTTTTTTTTTTTTTTTTTTTTTTTTTTTTTGGTGGTGGTGGTGTTGGGGGGGGCTAGTCAGACTGATGGATCATTTAGCATTTCCCATTTTTCTGTTCACCCTGCAGCATAACTGAGGACCTCCATGTAAGCAAACAATCGTAGGTCGTATATTAGGGAAAGACTGAGACTTAGCAAAAATGGAATTCTACCTAATGACACCTGCTTAGGCAATATACATAGCTAAGCCCTCGTATGCCTTGAAGCCGTAGTTTTTTCCTTTCACCAGATTTTGGGCATAATTAATTCAGTTTTCTAATGCAGTGTCCACAATACTTCCCGCCAGTTTCGTCAAGATCTCCTGTTTAAAGGTTTATCATCATCGCCTGGTAGTTCTATGCTACGTGTGAAAGATGATTATGTATTAACTTACAGTTGTTCAAGGGCACGCATTCTTTACGTCTCTTACTTCCTGCTTGACTAGTTAGACTGCAGCTTACTTGTAATTCCTTCATGTAAAGGAATGAACTGAATCTATGAACCAGTGACTATGTAAACATTGCTATGAACGAACATAAGAATGTTACATAGGATGAGTGAAGAAACATGGCTCACACTTATTCAGGGAGAAGTCAATGGAAAAGAATTCGAGAAAGATAATGGCTGAGAAATCTTTGTAAGTTTAGGGAGGATATACTGTCAGGTAATGGAATTAACTTGGAATGTAAATATGGAGTCATAGAAAAGTGCGCATGAGAATAGTAATAGTGTATTATGGCCACAGTCAGGGAAAGACATAATATTGGAAATTACTGCAGTAAAAAAACATGAGTTCTTGCGTCACTTATCGTAGCATTCCCTTGGTGTTCCGTAGGCCCACTGTAAGTCCACCGTGGTTAATCGTAGGTTAATCGTGGAGGCACGATAATGGATGACGTCACTGAGTCATGCTCACGGAGCGGGCCATGGATGGTCACGGTACGACGGATTTTCTCTACCGGCGTCATCCATAGAGTGTGTCGTATATGTGTGAACCAGGTTTAATGCATAATGTGTTTCACAGTAATAGATTTTACTTTTAATTAGTATGGGAATAAGTTGAAGGATGAGAAATATTTATGGCATGTGGAGATGGGTACGCCGAGAGAACAAAGCAAAGTAAAGAACTCAGGAACTTGAAGTGTGTCATAGGAGAGGAGAGGCAGCGTTATGTGTGTTCAGGTGAAGATGGAGACACATGAAGACATCGTGATGCCGACAGTGCGTTCATGTCAGTCCGAGAAGTTGGCGTTGAATGCTAGAGACTGGAGAAAGGTGAAGGGACTAGAAATGAAATGGCGAATATTTAAGTATGAGATGAGATGATCCAACATAAAGTGAATGAAAATACAAAATAGGCGTTTGCAGACAGACCCAATGAAATGGAAAGGACAGACGTGGGTGTTTTGAAGTGGTATGGCAATGAGGACAGAATGGGTGATGAGAAATTAATAAAAGAAATGTGTACAGATTACAAGTGGAGGGAATGATAGGTATGAGGAGGCCTGGGAGAAGGTGTACTGGTAGTGTGAGAGATTATTAATCATAATGGGGTGCGCACCCAGGAGGGCAAGATGGAATACAGCAAAAGTAAATATAGTGGTTTGTGGATGGTTGACTTTGTAAATGATCCAAAACAACCCATGGAGAAAAGAGCGAGTACCACGTTAAATCAGCAGGGCGTTGTTGTGGTTGGCTTAAATTTGTTATGGTGTAGAGTCTGCTAGACTCATAACAAGCTATAGCTGGGAGGCTGAATGTGAGTGAATGAGGATTCTGTCTCTCTACTTTCAACGCCATTCTGCTGGAGCTGGTAACAGCCCATGCATACAAAACGATATTAACGAATCCTGTAACCAATTTTCTTTTCCTAAAAACGTCGTAGAGTGGACTGAGCAGCACTACCATCTATTAATGTTGTTACTGGAGACGAGTGCCGTATCACTGACTGATTTCTTACAGAACAATGGAAGATTCGGAATACTGCATTTTACGTTACGCCGTAGTTTTATAATTTTTTGTAATTACTGTCCTTACTCAACTGCACGACCTTAGCCGAAACCAGTGTTACTAGGACTGATTCTACAGAAATCATTAGTGATACCGTTTGTCTGTTTACTTGTTCTTACTACTGGGAACCAAAAGCCAGGTGACTTGAAACACTATAGTGGCTATGGCCAAGATATGCCTGAATCCCTGACAGACTGATTGAAGAACTAATAATTTTATCAATTAACAATTCACGGCTCCTATGGCTCGGCTTAGCTAAATACTCTAGCGTTGGTTGGATTGGAGTACTAGGAGTTGTCCTGCCCATGGAAGGGTTAATGGTTCCACTATTAGCACACTTATAAGTTCCTATATTCGCACAAAAGCTTGGGGATATCTGGAACGATGTGACTATTGCAGTTCCGACCAAAAAGAGGGTTAATTTTCATGGGTTGCAGAAAAAAAACTCGCATCGATAGGTCAGCTAATCCACGAAGTGTTATCACTGAAGATCTATGTTTGCTGAAGATGCATGCATGCGCATCAACTACACTCTGCCTATTTTGTCGACTTAAAATTACCATATCTTCGTCTTGAGTACTTAGCTGTAACAAGATCAAAACACTAGTATTGTAATCAGTGGTAGTCTCGAGAAAATTATGTGGACAGGATGTAGAACTAATTTTATATTGTTCCGCAACCGAGGTACCGGTATTAAGGTGGAAGGGACAAAAATCTCACAAAGTTAAGGTGGACGTACGATTGTGAATGATTTTCGTAACATTCCTGTGTACTGTAAGCAAGTTTCATGTAAGATCTAAGGTACTGCTATATAGTACAGTAATATGTGAAAGTCAGCAACTGACATAATGACAGAGAATCAACGTGAAAACGTACTCTCCCATTATACACTGTTTACTTGTAGACGAAATTTCCCTGAGTTTAGGAGAGACGTCTGGTTGTGAGAGGGTTAATGAAGCTCATTTTTAATCTCTCCGCACCAGAAAGTCTCTTATCAACTGCATAAAATAGTCTGGTAGAAGCAGGAATAGAGTATAAATACGTCTTCGTGGCAAAGGATTTAATAGCATGGAAACTGGATAACACTGGATAACTGTTTAACCCATTTACTACAATGACTTTTTTTTTCCTTTTGTTACCTTCAAATAATTTCATTAAGATTTGGGGAAACATGGTTATGAAGGGATTACTGGATAGGACACAGAAATATATTGACTCATCAACGACTACAACTGCAAATTTTGTGTGTGCTGTCTGGAAAACTCTATCAAGCAACATATCATCTTTCCTGGTAAACTTCCTCTATTCATTAAACTTCACTTTGATATCTATCTATCTACGTATCTACATCTATCTATCTAGCCTCTATATATATATATATATATATATATATATATATATATATATATATAAATCATCCAATCCTACTCTGCCCCCTGAGAAGCGTAGGATCCCGGGGTTAGGCAAGTTGGACCTTACATTTAAGATGAGAGTGACCAGCCTCACTCATCTCCGAGTGGCATTACGTGAGCAATAAACCCTAACCACCCCTTGGATATAAACCTGCAATCTCGCCTCAATCCAGTTGGAGACACCATATATTACCCACTAAAAACCACCAGGCGTCAAAATTTGGTTATATATATATATATATATATATATATATATATATATATATATATATATATATATAGATAGATAGATAGATAGATAGATAAGATATCGATAGATACATATATATATATATATATATATATATATATATATATATATATATATATATATATATATATTTATATAGATATATGTATATAGATATAATTATATATATGGATATATATAATTATATATATATGGAGATATATATATTTATATATATATATTTATATATATGGATATATATATATTTATATATATGGATATATATATATTTATATATATGGATATATATATATATTTATATATATATATATATATATATATATTTATATATTTATATATATGGATAATATATATATGTATATATATGGACATACATATGTATATATATATGGACATATATATGTATATATATATGGACACATATATATGTATATATATATATGGACATATATATGTATATATATATATGGACATATATATGTGTATATATATATATGGACATATATATGTATATATATATATGGGACATATATATATATATATATATATATGGACATATATATATATATATATATATGGACATATATATATATATATATATATATATATATATATATATATATATATATATATATATGGACATATATATATATATATATATATATATATATATATATATATATATATATATATATATATATATATATATATATATATATGGACATATATATATATATATATATATGGATATATATATATATATATATATATATATATATATATATATATATATATATATATATATATATATATGGACATATATATATATATATATATATATATATATATATATATATATATGGACATATATATATATATATATATATATATATATATATATGGACATATATATATATAAATCAATATAAATATAAATATAAATATATAAATATAAAAATATATATATATATATATATATATATATATATATATATATATATATATATATATATATATATATATATACCTAATTTTATAGATAGACAATAGATATTAATATATTTATGTTTTTTTTTTTTTTTCAGAAATCTGCTGAGACCATTATAATCATTATCCATCTGGTAAGTGTTGCTTGTTTTTGGTGAAGTGTTTTTATTGTTTCTTTTAACTCGGCCACTCCCTGTCTCCTGTTATTCATTATCCTCACCTTCCTTCCAAAACATCCATGTATTTTCAAGCAAGAAAAAATGTTTATCAGTTTATAACTATTCAACGAAGTCTTCTTTCAAAGCTGACAGCAGATATTGAGCAAGTAATCCTGATGATCAACGAAAAATTTAGACAAACAGATACTTACAGTGGTACAATCTAGTTAAGCGAAGAATGTTGTGCTTTTGGAAATATAAGCACATAATTCCATCTCCGGTAAGACACCCTTACTGTCAGCCCCCAAGCACCTATTTCCCCCAGAAAACTGTTCTCACATTGACAAAAGATGGACCAAATTTTCCCTTTGGATCTATTTTTCCCCATGGACCTATTTTGGCATGGACATATTTTTCCCTGTTGACTGATTTCTCCCAAGGGACCTATTTTTCCATGGACCAATTTCCTGCTGGACCCATTTTCTGCCATGGACATATTTTCCTCATCAATTTTCCGTCCATGAATCTAATTTCCGATTGGACCTAGGTTATCTCTTGGATTCAGTTTACCCCTTGGACCTATTGTACATGCACCATGAACCGATTTGCCGTTAAGGACTTACTGTCTCTCTATGGAAAAACAACACATCAACACATGAACCCGTTTCCATCATGGGCTTAATTATCTGCATTTAACCATGTTCTTGCTTTGTCCCATTTCCCCAGGGGATATTCCACATGGACCAATTCCTGCCATGGAACTGATCACACCACGGACCTAATCCCATGGGTGTCTTTTCTCCACTGCCCACCAACCTTCCATTCTCTCGCGTCCTGAAGCAGCTGACTTACCCCATCCACTCACACCCACTCACTCTGCCCATTCTGCCTGTTTACCCACCTACCCATCCTACACATTTGTTTACCAAGCTCCACCAACAGGATGGCTTGCAAATTTACACACACACACACACACACACACACACACACACACACACACACACACACACACACACACAGAAAGAGAGAAAGTACAGCTACATGGATGATATAGACGGGATGTTATTTCATTGCTTTTCACGGAAAAATTGCTCTCTCAAAGAAAAGCGAGCATAGTCTAAATAGTTTATAATGCCAAAAATGAAAAAAATAAGCTCAGGACAGTTTCATTACAAAAGAAGGTAAATGTATGCCATAAATCTAGTTGTGCCTCTAAGTCTGCATCATAAGCTGCCAGGTCCTCACGGTACTGGAACTTAGCCATAGGTGGGTGGTTTCACGGTCACCAGTACACATAGTCTGACGACCAGAACTGGCCGCGCATGGGGGCGTGGTTTAGTGACGTCACACGAGCTGTCCTTGACTTCTATGTACAATACCTGGCCAAGGACAATGACTCTGCTAAAAAATCTTGGACTGATATAATTAACAGAGGTCCACTGTGCATGCCTACTGATAATTTTTATTCCCAGTTGCTTGTCTTGAGGGAGATATTTAAATTTGTTCACGGTGAAGGTTTGCTAGAAGGAGCTAAGTTTGTACAGACTCCCACATCTGAAATGGAACATGCTAGTCTAGATCTCCCAACAGAGGTCATTTCATTCTTTGCTAAAATGTCCATTGTCTTTAGAATGAGATATTTAAATAAAGTAATTGCCATGAACAAGAGAAAATGATTTCTTCTTACTAAAACCAGAGGTTAAAAACCGTCTTCTAGACAGTTTCACCCTGAGGGGTGAAACTGTCTAGAAGACTGTGCTGAACCTCTGGTTTAAAAGTATGTCCTGGGACTGAAGGGATAATATTATTGTCTGCTGCTTTTTCTATTGTACATAATTTTGTTTACCAATATAATAACTAAAAAACCTAGCATACTGATGACTTTGGTTGACACCTATTACTGCTTATATTATTATTATGATTATTTATCATGTTTATCCTGACTCAAGAAACAGTGAGAAACAGAGACATGTACGGATTTTAGTGCACACAACATACACAGGGGATACAGACAGTGAGAGCGAATGTGGGGTGACTCTACTGCACAGTGCCTCCCGCTGGCTACTTCATAATTGTAGGGGACCATAATCTGCCAAGGATAGATTGGCGGAAATCTCAGACAGGGGATGCGGAGTCAGAGGAGAGTCTAGAGGTAGTACAGGATAATTTCCTTTATCAGTATATCAGGGAGCCCACCAGAGGTAATAATATACTAGATTTGGTTTCAGCTAATAAAGAAAATGTCATTAGTGATATAGAGGTTGGTGGATGGCTTGGCAATAGCATTCATGAAGAAATTAAGTTCAAATTTATTTGGGATGTCTCTTCCACTGAAAATACCTCCACCGTTCCTAATTTTCGTCTAGGAGATTTTGATGAATTAAAAGCTTATTATAGAACGGTATTCCATGGGGAAAACAGCTATTTTAGGGAGTACCAGGTCGGTGGGGAACCCCAGGTCAGAGGTGAGGGGCAGGAAACAGGTGGGAATGTGCGCCAAGTCTCTGGGGAAGGTGAGATCATAGGTGGGAATGTAGTGCAGGTGGCGGGGATTAACTCAAGTCTAGTACCAAGCAGATGTTCGGCCAGTGAGAAATATAACGAGTTAGTAAATATAATACACGTAGGCCAAGATAGATATATCCCTTCAAAACCATTTAGAACGAATAATTCAGAACCAAGATGGTTAAACAACAGATTAAAATCTCTCATAGGCCAAAGGAAAGGAATACATAATAAATAAAGCGTGGAGAGGAACACTTACGTAACCGGTATGTGATTTTAAACAGAGAAGTAAAGAGGGAGATAAGGAAAGCAAAGAGAAATTATGGAAAATAAGGTTGCTAGTGAATCAAAAAGAAAACCCTAAGGGTTTTTATCAAAATGCACTGTACGAAAAATAAAGATGAGGAGAGGGACCACTCAGAAGAGAGAATCAGGTGACATTACCAGTGAAGGTACAGAAATGTGCTCCATCCTAAATAATTATTTCATATCAGTATTCACTAAGGAAAATCTAAGACCTGGTCCCTCAAGCAGCAAATATTTACGATGATAATACGGAAAATATTCTTAGTAAAATAACCATTAATAAAAGAGGACGTATTGAAAGAAATTAATAAATTAAAACCTCAAAAATCACCAGGTCCAGGACGATATATATGCAAAAATTATAAAAGAAACCAAAGAAGAATTATGTCAAGCCACTTTTAACGTTATTTAATGAAGCTCTTTAAGTTCCAGGAATGGAAACGGCAAATAGTAGTGCCCATTTTTAAAAGGGTGATAAATCAGCTGCGTCGAACAATCGTCCGATAAGTCTGGTAATGTCAGTAGTAGGAAAAATTCTAGAATCAGTTCTGGCAAATGAGATTAGAGGTACACTTAGAAAAAATGTAATCTTATAAATGAAAGTCAGCAAGGATTCAGGCAAGGACGATCCTGCCTCACAAACATGTTGTCATTCTTCTCTGAGGCTCTATGAGGCAGTAGATAGCGATAAAGTTTATGATGATATTTATCTGGACTTCAGTAAAGCTTTTGATAGGGTCCCACACGAACAGTTAGTTAGAGAGGTTCGAGCACATATTGGTATAAACGGCGATATCTTAAAATGGATAGAATCCTGGCTGAAAGGATGAAAGCAGAGAGTATTAATAAATGGAACTAAGTCGGATTGGGATTAGTAACTAGCGGTGTACCGTACGGGGTTCAGTACTCGGTCCCTTATTATTTATTGTATTTATAAATGATCTAGACTTAGGAATCACTAGCAGTATCAGCAAATTTGCTGACGATACAAAAATAGGGCGTATTATTAACTCGACAGACAATTGCCATAACTTACAAAAAGGACCTCGATATATTGTCCAAAGTTATTCTAAAACTTGGCAAATGGAATTTAATGTTGAAAAATGTAAAGTACTTAATGTAGGCAAGACCATTGGAGATACTAAATACAGCGTAGATAACAAAGAAATTAGCAAATCAGAATGCAAGAGAGATGTAGGAGGTATGGTTAGTAACGACCTCAAACCAAGGCAACAGTGTATTAATGCGAGAAATAAAGCAAATAGGGTCCAAGGATTTATTTCGAGAAGCGTGAGCAATAGGTCATCAAAAGTAATACTGGAACTTTATCTGGCATTAGTAAGGCCACATTTAGACTACGCTGTACAGTTTTGGTGTCCTTACTACAGAATGGATAATAACTCGTTATAAAATGTACAAAGAAGAATGACAAAAATGATACATGATGTTTGGAACCTGTCATATGAAGACAGACTGAAAAGACTAAGTCTGCATTCGCTTCAGAGAGGCGTAGAGTAAGGGGAGACTTAAAATGAGGTGTTTAAGTGGATGAAGGACATAAATAAGGAAGATATTATGCAAGCTACTGAAAGTTAGCATACAGGATAGAACTGGAAGTAATGGTTTCGAACTAGAAAAATTCCGTTTCAATAAAACAAATAGGTAGAAACTGGTTTGGTAATAGAGTAGCAGACGAATGGAATCAGCTACCTAGTAAAGTAGTTGCTGCCCCTTCCATTGAGAGTTTCAAGCATAGGCTAGATAAGCATATGACAAACAAGGGATGGGTATAGAAAAAAAAAATAACCAATATTAATTCATACTTTTTCCTTTTCAGGTTACACTACGATAGTCTCTATTCTCCTTTCACAGTCTCCTATAAAATGTCCACGCCAGTTTTTTTTATACTACGTGATGTTGTTTCTGACTTTTTCCTGCTGGCTTCGGCTAGAGGGTTTGGAGGGCGGGGGGGAGAGCCTTCTTCTTTGCTGTCCTTATCTCATTCTAGTAGTTCAGTTACTCTTCTAGGAGCTGCCTAGCATGGGCCAACCGGCCTACTGCAGTTATCCTCTCTTCTTATGTTCTTGTGTTCTTATGCTCCAACCAGGCTTAGTTTGGTTTGGCTAGCTGTCAAACTGTGTGTATTGGTAAACTGTGGGTAGTTTCACAGGTGGATGAATGAACAGGTGGGTTTGCATTAAACAAGCCATATTAACTTCCAACTTCTACTTGTGCAACCAAATTTAATGTATTCCGGGATACTACTACAAAGCGATACATGCTCGTGATATTAGTTACACTCCAGTCTCAGCATTCAGTTACTCCGTCGTGCCCACCAGCTATTTGAGCCGACTGGTTTGGTCAAGGTTTCATATTCAAAGCGATTCTGGGGACTTTGTACGCGCCACCCTTTGCTATTGTTTTCCACATTACATGCCAGTATTCTCATGTATAGTGAATTTTTATCGACAGAGTTTGCCTCTGTAATGTAGAAAGGGACGGTGAGGTGTAATGCACATAGTAACTCGCTAAGGAAGAGCTTTTGCGAAATCAAAAGACACTTAGAAAACGAACTGTGCCTGCCTTGAATCTGATGACATCATGTTCATTGTGTTCGTGGTCAAATCAGATTGCTTATGGAACTTACGAGGCGTTTTTTCAAGTAAATAAAGTTAACCTATTCACTCAGAGGGCATAGTGTTTATATCGTTCTTAAGGTATTGGACGAAACTTTGGAAATAGAGGAATTAAACTAGCCAAAGTTGATGTATGTGGAGTAACTGAAACTAAATGCCGAGGTGAGAGTGTAAGAGACTGGGAGTATGGATGGGGTATATGTGCAGGAGTAGGTGAGAATGAGAGGGCAAAAGAGTGTGCGGAGGAAGTTGTGAGTAAAAGATGGAAGAAGAACATAAGAGAGTATGGATCAGTTGGGTCAAGGATTGTGTGGGTAGGATTGAAAGTTGGAATACAAATGCAGGCAATTGTGTGCGTGTATGCGCCAACGCAAGATCGTGCAAGCAGAGTGAGAGAAGAGTTCTGGACAAATATGGAAGTGTGCATGGAAAAGTTTGGAAGGAATGAGAGAGTGTATTTGATCGGTGATAATGAATGGTAAAGTAGGGAATGTGAAGGTGGATGGAATAGCGCTGGTGAGTGGGGTGTGCCTGCTGAGATAGATGAGAATGGCAGTGTGTTAGTGGACATTTGTGCTGGGAGGGGGTTGGTGATAGCCAATACCCTCTTCAGGCATAAAATGATCCACAGGTCTACATGGCCAGTGATGAGAAGGGTGGGTGGTGGAGACTGAATGAAAGGAAGGCATCAGATGATTGATTATGTATGTGTTGATGAAAGGATGTGAAGATGTGTAATGGATCCAAAGAGCTTATAGAGGAGTTGGGGGATTGGCTTTTCTTGACCACTACTTGGTGGTGGCCAGAATCAAAGATCCAAATGAGATGGAGTAATAGAAGAAGGGAAGGACAGGAAGAAGGAGTATTTGCAAGGACAGTGGAAAGGTTACAAGAGGATGAGAAAAAGGCATAATATAAGAGAGAAGTGGAGGAACGATTGGGCAAATATGAATTGGAGCAGATGGGGGACGTGGAAGGTGTGTGCAGGATATTCACAAAAGAAATATGCAGCATGTGATGTGGTGTGTGGGATCAAAGAGACAATGGAAGGGAGTGCAAGGAACAGTGCTAAGGTGGAATGATGAGGTGAGAACAAGCTGTGGCACAAAAGAAGAAAAGCATACAATGAATGGATGAGAAATAGGGGAGAAGTTGAGAGATTAAAGAAAGAGTTATATGTAGAAAGAAAGAGGTAAAAAGATTAGTAAGAGAGAGTAAGCAAGAGAGTGGATGAGGAATTTGGAAGGAATTTGAGTGTAGAAGTGGAAGGCCTGTAAGAAAATGTTCTGGAAAGAGGTGAAGAGAGTAAAGACAGGGTGGAAGTGAAGTTGGCAGGGGAGTGAAAGATAAAAATGGTAGTTTACTAGTGGAGAAGGGAGAAAAAGTGAGCAGATGGAGAGAACACTGTAAGGAATTGTTAAACATAGAGGATGGAAGTGACGCGATTATAAGTGGCTGGGGAATGGCTCGGAGAAGGAGGGAGGTGAGAAGACAAGATAAAATCAGTAGGATAGAAGTTGTGGAAGCTAATGAAGAAAGTTAAATTGGAGGATGGAAGTGATGCGATTATAAGTAGCTGGGGAATGGCTGGGAGAAGGTGGGAGGTGAGAAGAGAAGATGAAATCAATAGAAGTTGTGGAAGCAATGAAGAAAGTTAAATTGGGGAAAGCCCCAGGAATTGATGGAGTGTGTGGTGAAATGTTGAAGCATGGGGGACAGATAGTAGGAGAATGGATGTGGAAGATGTGCAGATTGGCCTGGGTGGAAGATAGAGTTCCGGAGGATTGGAAGTCAGGTATAATTATTCCGTTGTACAAAAGTGAAAAGGGAAAACGAAGTGTGTGGTAATCATAGGGGCATTTGTCTTCTTAGTATAATAGGAAAAGTGTATGGTAGGATACTTATTGACAGAGTTAGGGAAATAACAGAGGAACTAGTTGGTGAAGAACAGGGAGGCTTTAGGAAGGGAAGAGGTTGTGTAGATCAGATATTCATTCTTAGATCTTTAGTGGAAAAGTTTCTAGAGAAGGGAAAGAAGTATGCAACTATCATGGATTTGGAGAAAGCATATGACAGGGTGGATAGACTAGGATTGTGGAAAGTATTAAGAAATGGAGTAGATGGGAAGTTGTTGAATGCTGTGAAGAGTATGTATGATGGTGCTAAGGCTGCAGTGCGTGTGGATGGTGAAATGAGTGAATTTTTCTCTTTGAAGGTTGGGTTCAAACAGGGATGTGTCATGTCTCCATGGTTGTTCAATCTGTACATGGATGGGGTAATAAAAGAGATACAAGGTAGGGCAGTGGTTGTTGGAGTGGCCCTGGTGAGAGAGGGTAGTGTTTGGAAACTCTCTGTACTGTTGTTTGCAGATGATACTGTGTTGTTGAGTGATGACGAAGAGGAGCTGCAAGGCTTGGTGGATGAGTTTGGGAGAGTGTGTAGAAACGGAATCTAAAAGGTGAATGTAGGGAAGAGTAAAAGTGATGGTCTTTGAGAGAGGTGAAAGTCCGTGAATGTACAGCGAGGGGTTGGATGGTGAGGAATTGGAAAATGTGAGTACGTTTAAGTACTTGGGTAGTGTGATGAGTAAGGATGGAGGAGTTTGGAGGATGAAGTGCTTAAAGGGTACAGCAGGGAAGAAAGGTTGCTGGTTCTTTGAAAGCAGTGATAAGAAACAGGGAAGTGAGCATGGAAGTGAAAAACTTACTACATGGCAGTATTGTGGAGTACCAACTCCTTAACGTATGGAAGTGAAGCTTGGACGTTGTTGGAAGGAGCACAAGTCAAGAGTGAGAGCAGTGGAAATGAGTTATTTAAGAGGAGCCTATTGGAGTCACATGGAGAGACAGGCTGACAAATGAGGATATAAAGGAGCGTTGTGGTGTGGATGTGGATGTGATAGGAAGCGTTAGGAGGAATACACTGAGATGGTTTGACCATGTGGAGAGGATGGAGGGTGAAAGACTGATCGAAGAGAGTGTATGTGTGAAGTGGAGGGGGGGAGAGGGAGGGGAGGGGGAGGCCGAGGATGAGATTGAGGGATGGGGTGGAGAGGTATATGAGAAGGGAGGGGGTGTGAATTGGGAGCAGGGCAGTGAAATGGCGGGGGACAGAAGGGGCCAAGTGGAGGCGATTTGTTTGTGGCCACCCCAAACGGGATTGAGGCGTCTGGCAATTGATAGATAGATAGAAACTAGCACTGAGTAACCCCTCCAGTTCAAGAGATCTTTCATAGGTTGAACAAGTGCTCGTGGAAGGGCCCTTCGCACTTGCTCCTGCAGAAGGCTCTCGCGCTGCTATATTTTAGTTATAGCTGTGGGCAAAAAATTCTATGGAGATCCCATGCCGGGCGCCGGGAGCAACGTTTTTTAGTCAGTGTGATCGCTCATTAAATATAGTACAATTTTTTCAGTCATGATGGGCCCAAGTTTTTTCACATCAGCTTTTTTTTTTTTTTCAATTTTTTCCCCAATTTTGGTGCGATTTGAATGTGTAGTTTCGGCTGCCCAAAATACACACACACACAGACACACACACACACGGCTTGTGCTATAGTATATTAGATAATATGATCTGGAGGTAGGAAGAATAACAAAAATATACGTCCCAGGATTGAAAGGGTTAATGAAGACTACAGATAAGATGCAATGACATCACTAAGCCCCACCTGCCACCAGCTCAGCCACCTGCTAGGGTGTACAGTATTCACCCGAAACACATACAGGGGCAGCATGGTGAAAGTACAAATTAACATATAGTTTTCACTTATGTGAATATGCGTATTACCGATGACATATTTATCGAAGTGTCTGCAGTGCCTGTCAGCAGAAACTATGCCACGATACATGGAAAAAAACACAAAGAAATAGGCTGTGTGATACAAGGCAAATTGCAACGCAAAAATTTGTGGTTAAGGTACTCGTACATTCGTTTGCCGAGAGTTTCTTAATATTTTTGTCTGTACAAGATAAATGAATTATAAAGCAAACGAAATGCAGGCTGGTAAAGATAATTTTTGGAAAAGAAAGACATTATAGTGACAGTCATTGTTCAGGGCTGTCTAGTAATAGGCGATTGTCCTTAACATCCAGTGTACAGTAAAAATTATGGTAGCTGAAAGATTTCATGTTGTCCGTGTTCAAGGTAATACTTTTTCATTGTGGTGAAATCTTGATAGATAATTAAAAATATTAATCTTTAATAGTGCACATATACATATTGTCACGTCCCAGTCCCCACACTGCCACAGGCTCCAACAGCAGTAGTTCAGTATAGGAAGGACGTTGCCCAGCGAGTTGTTCTTCCTATGGTCAGCCTTTAGGTGTGCAGTACACAAGATCAGCTGAGGCGAAAATAAACACTAGTCCTTTAAAGTTCACTGTCTTTATTTTCCAAATAATTCCACTTAATTTTTTCCAACTACACTGTTCTCACAAGCACTGGAGCCATACATACTTTACTAACTGCTATTACACTTAGTGCTGAACAACATAGTTATTACACTTAATGTTTGACACTTCTCTGTTTTCTCAAGTTCCACTGATATACAAACTTCAATAACCCGTCACTGTTTGCCACTGTTTTCACAAGTACCAAAAACATACAGTTTTCACTGACACTGCACTACACCAGAACCGACTGCACTTCACTCAAACTGACTTGACACCCGACTAAACTCCAAACCGACTGACTAACTAACTAAACTCTTCCCCATCCTTATATAAACTTGCGTTGTTCGAGAAACGTCTACACTTTACGAGTATACTCTCGATAGGCAACAGTTGCCAATTCACAGACAACCAAAACATGCTATAGTTGTCTCACATACATAACACTCTAAAATCATTAACCATACGAACTTATACTACATAATTTAACAAGCAATCACTGAAAAAACACATCAGAAAGAAAAAGAGCACAAACATTAATGCATAACTTACGAAATAACTATGCTCACAAACAGCAGGCAAACTGGCAACTCTGACTCGTACCGATGCCGGAACTTACGGTAAGAGAAACATCTCGAAGATACGAGACTACCTAACTGGCAAATCCCCTTTCATAACAAAATATATGACATAAGTCAAGTACCTGTCAAGAGAAAAGACTGCAAGCAAGGGTGGTCCAGTTCGTGAGCATAAGTTGCATTGTCGAGCTACCAGCAAGACTACTTTTTATTTTATGTTACCCATTCCTCTTCATTTTCATAATAAGAAACTTCCTTTATTAGTCGCCTATTATTTTCAAAGGAAAATCTACAAGCTAAAATAGTGGTTCTCAACCTGAGCGAGCAGTTTCAAGAGAAGCGAGAGGACTTAGAGGAAAAACTGGCATGAACAGTGTGTGTAATTCACTGGGTCGGTCAGGATCACTTGATGGTCGTGATCGTCAGCTTTTACCCTCCCGGAAGGGAGCTGAGAGCTCATATAGTCCGATCTAAGGGCAAGGCTGTGACCTTCACACACGCACACACCCGTCCCCTTGCTCTAGGGGGACAGTAACCACCCACTTCGCCAGTGAAACTTTTCGCAACCTGAGCGAGGCGCGAACTCCCGTCCACCAGAGGGCGAGCGAGAACGTTACCACTGAGCCAGCGAGCGGTGTGTGTGTGTGTGTGTGTCACGATGAACCACTGATCTATATTCAGTATTTATACTGCCATTGCTCCATCCGCCAAATCATTTTTTTTTTTTTTTTTGTGCCCGTGTAATAAGTATTTTTTGTTTATTTTCTGTCAGTCGCCGGGAACCTTCCTCTCTCTCTATTGCCAGACGCCATAATCCCGTAAGGGGTGGCGATTTGACTTTGAGTTATTTGTTTTACGAGGAGGGGCACTAATCCTTCACCAACCCACTTGCTGACAAGTAGGGAGCGCGTATGGTTTGGTTATATGGTTACCACCCAGCGTTGTAAATGGAGTCTTGGCTTACAGGAAACCATTTGGCCTGTCACTCAATGTAATGCCACCTGTAAAGGAAAGAAAAGCAATATGAAGTGACAGGAAAGATAGGAGAAATAGGAAGAGAGGAGGGCAGGCACAGAAAAAGAATGATAAAGGCTAAGGAAGATGTAGGCAGCACTACATCAAGTGAGTGAGTGATGGTCGCCACCACCTACCGCAATAGGAACCTTCTTAATATTTTTTTCTATGATTTGGTTGTTTCGAGAGAAAATTAAAGGTACCAAGAAGTCTACTGCAAGATAAACCGCATCCCACTTAAAATATAAAAGTCCCTCAACTCCCTCCACCCCTTACCCCGTAAAGAGGGATAATGGGTGAAAAAGGGATAGTTCAATCTGTATTTGCTTGGGTTTACCCTCGACTTCAACTTGTGGAAACAATAATAACAAAAATTCGGGAATAAGTTTTTAGTCAGAAGACTGTAGGAAGCGGGGGATGGGGGATACGTGAAGGAAGGCTAAGCCCAAAAATGGGTGAGACCCGCTGAAGTAAAATATTGCCTTGGTGTCCTTTATTGTTATAAATGGACACTCATCAATTCAGCCCCATTGTTCTCAGTGCGAACTACCACATCCATCAAGGTTTGCTGTTCTTTGGTGATGTCACATGCATCCCGCCTATATCAAACTCTTTGAGCCCCGCAAACTGAAAAAAAAAAAAAAAAAGTCGTAGACTCGTAACAAGGATAACCGAAGAAGGGACGTCATTGGTTTAACGGTGATTACCGTCTCGTGGCTGCGTCTCCGTTTATGTTTGATTCCGCCTTAAGTCAGACGATTTAAAAACAGCTGTGAATAAAATCGACGGATATTGTCACTACTGTCACCTCTTTCACGGGTGAGAGTATTTTAGTATTATATTCCATTTAAAATAAGACGATTATTTATGGCAGTCTGATTCATAGGAGAGAATACTGTCACTAGTAGTTCTCTCATGGTCGAAATGACTCTAGTACTATTTTCTGGCTATCGCTACGAGACCATATTTAGTTGTAAAGGAATAATAACAGTCTGAATGCATTCAGCGGACAGGATATAATTAAAGGGTGGATTTGTGTGGTATCAACAGGACGTATATTAGGTAAAATCGACGTGTTCCGTTGGAGGGGTTGTGCAAATAGTGAGTGTTAGGGAGAGTAAGCTTGACTTCCTGCTCACCTTTGCGATGGCTTAAGCTAACCCTGCCTACGTTTTGGCAAAACCTTTGCATGAATTAGGAGGAAAAGTTTCAGCCAAAAAGAGAAAACGCAAAGCTGGAGAATGGCAGCAAGAGAAAATGGAAGAGGATGTGAAGTACGAGTATAGAGTGAGGCGAAGGAAAGGTATTTTATTCATGCTGTAAAAGGCTAGGCGACAGTCCAATGTGAGAAGACGAGAATAGAGGAAGACTGAAGGAGGATAGGAAAGAAAACGATAAACAGAAGTGAGGGAAGGATATTAACTTTTTTTCAAGTAAAGCAAGAAGGGGTGAAAAATAAGGAGCTGGAGGACGGTAAGAGAAAAAGGACGAGGAAGTGGGAAATGATGAGGTGAGGTTAATCTATCTGAAATATAGCCTCACCCCAAAAGACGAAGCTGGAGAAAGATGGGCTAGAGCAAAGGGCAGGGTCGTGGGGAATATTAATGAGACCAGAAGGTTGTAAGATTTTCAGTGCATGACGAGAAGTGAAAGCCAAAGGGGGTAAAAATGAAGCTGGGGAATGATAAATAAAGAAAAGGACAGATGGTGTTGGGAAAAGGAGGCATGAGAGCCATGTTATGTATAATGATGATAAATATAGGTTAAAACTGATATGACCAACAAAGGCTGTGAAACATGAGACCGCAAAAATCTAAATGTTCAAATGCCGAGGTGTCTGGGCACGGCGTTTGAAAGGCTGGAGATCGTAGACAGAGGGAAAAAGACATAGTATGTTTTTGCGGAGATGCTGCAGTAGATGTGATAGAAGCATTAAAAAAAAAAAAAAGGAAAGATGTGTAAGAATGAAAGTAATAGTAGAAAGGTGATAGAAAAGAAAATGAATAAAGTTAAAGCAACATGAATTATATAATATATAATTACTCGTAAATATAAGATGGTATTGTTGAATAACCCCTGTCTGTCTGTCCAAGTTGACTAATCAACCGCAGGCAAGTGGCCGCCCCTGCAGAGCCGTCCCGTGCAGTGAACCGATGCTTCTGAGCAGCAAACAAGGCGTTGCCACAGCAAAACGTGGGGCAGAGTGTAGAGGTTTGGTTCCCAGATGGGTGCCTCATTTGTGTCTCTCCACCCAATTACCACGGGCACCATTGCAGGTTCCACATCACCCTGTTATTTGGTTATATGGTTACCACCCAGTGTTGTTAGTTTCCTGGATTACAGAAAACCATTAAACTTGTGACTCAATGTAAAGCCACCTGGGGTAAAAAGATTAATTAAGTGACAGGAAGGGTAGGAGAAATAGGAAGAGGAGGACACACACACACACACACACATAAACAAAAGATGATAAAGGTGCTGGTATACGTTGGAAGCACTACAACAGGTAAGTGGATGAAGGTCGCCACCACCAGCAACAATGAATTTACGTATAAAGCTGATGCTCGGTGGGGGAAAAAAAAAAAAAAAAAAAAACGTCTTGCACAAAGAAGGAATAATGTTGAAAAAAATAATAATAAATGAAGATTACGAAGAAAAGACTGGGAATTACGGGATATTAAAGATTACAAAGGAAATAATGAAAGAGAAAGATGAGGGAATCATGTTAACAGTTAGAGAGAGAGAGAGAGAGAGAAAGAGAGGAGACACTGAAGTGCCAAAAAAATCTTTAAACCTCTAAGTTCTAACATTATATTTCATTTTTATACCTCCATCCGTTTCTTTACGCTCTGGGGGGACGTTTCGATATGTAGGGGCTTGATTTGTAAGATATCGATTATGACTACCATCCCTTAAGCTAGATAAATTCATTTGGAGAATACAAGAATGGAAAGAAAAACGAAGACTCTTATGTAGCCAAAGTATGAAACGTTATATGGAAAATACATCTAGGAAGAAGAGCCAAAGAGCCTCCTGCGACTGGAAAGCGACTCCTCGGGAAGTAATTGCAGAATGATCTTAAAGCAATTAATACGGTAAGCATGTGCTCGTAACGGTAAATTGTCAAGAAGCATTTTGTTTGGTCATATCTTTCCCTGCAATCCATTCAACTGTTGACTTCATTTATAACGCATTTTTGCTGCTATCAGACAATATATATATATTTTTCAACTAAGAGATACGGCCAAGTACGTGATAGTTTAATTGTTGATGGTGGATTTCAAGTGCCGTAGACCTTGGGCCACAGTCAAATCCTTGATGGTATTTGATGAGCCACTTGAAGTTGTAGACAAATCCTGTTAACTGTGTGATGTCATCAAAGTAGGGGATGGTGCGGAACACAGTGCCATTGCAGTGATGCATAATGTTTGGAAAGAGCTTGGAGAATTGTTACACACCCTGAGATTTCGAGTGTTCTCATCTTTCACAAAAAGGAAAGCGTTAGGAATGTCATATTTTACAGCAGTGAAACATAAGGCGTAAAAGACGAGGATATTGCGAGATTGGAACGAAACGACATGAGAATGATCCGTATGATGTGTAAGAACTGACAACATGGATGGGCTTGGACAGCATCAGGAAGGACGTAGAAAGGAAAAGATTATGATGCTTTTGAGGATGTTGAAACGATGGGCCCGAGAAGTTAGGTGAGTTTGTGTAGAAGTATAGAGGTGCCGTCGGTGGAAATGTATACCGAGGAAGGCATACGACAAGGTGGTGTGTGCTGACCTTACTCGTAAATCTAGACGCAGTACGAAAGAGATGGAACGGAACAGGGCAAGGTGAAGGAGTGCTATCAGATGAACCCGTCTGGTCCATGTTACGTGGAAACAAGACCTAAAACCGGAAGTGGAAATGACGATAAGTATAACTCGAGCAGAGTGGTGTTAATGAAGGTTGTATCTAACCCCTACATTCCAAAGGGTCTACCTTAGGGAGAATGAAATCGTTACCGCATTCTAGGATCTAACAGTTGTATAAATAAATGAACTTATTCACAACGTAATCTTGAGGAAGTTCATGAATAGCTAAGAACTGGGGGGGAGCCATGTTTAAAATATGTCATTTAGGTTTAGTTGTGTACAAGGCAGATTGCTTACATTTTTATATTCACTAACAGACCTTTAAACAATAATACTGCCACAGCTGGTATGAAATATACGACAAATTAAACTGATTTTGGGGATACTTAACTGCTGCGTTAACTAATTTATCGAAATCAATGGATAAGCTTCTCATGGACGTTAGTTTAATATTCTATTTCTGTTAACGCCAGATAATTACATTTTGTGGAATGAGTCTTCCCATCCTGAGAGGGGTATTTCCTTCGCCAGTAACTGTTTAACCCAAGATGATTTTATTTATATGAAAGTAAGACAGAGGAGCCTTAGGATTAACAGTTACGTTTAACCGTTTCGTGGCCAGAGCAACTGTAGATTAATATTCTATCCCAAGTCCCAACTAATGCCAGATTCCTTTATTCAGCTTAAAGTTAGATACTGGCGCCTGAGGTGGATAATAGTCACCATTAACTCATGATGTAATGGTGGGGAGGTGTGGTGAGGGTATAGAATGGACAATATAGGTGATTTGGTGGTGGGGGTGATTAAGCACAACTCTACAGTAGTATTCAATAGCAGCTAATGATAAACGATTTTATTCACGTGGGAGTTAGTTAGAGGAGCCTGATTGTTAAACTGTGTGCAAGTTTGATTGCCTCTTTTATCTTCACTTGTACAGCTAACAAATCACAAACACTAAACAGTTAAAGCAGAGTGGATGTTAATGAAAAATACGACCAAGCTAACCCTCTGCTGACCGGAAGAACTCTAGCGCTGTTTTCCAGCTAACACCAGATAACTTGATTCACCAGAAAGACTCAAAGGCTCCTATGTGTAAACACCATCTACTGTAGGTCCATTCCATAATGAATAAAATTTCTGGTGGTAACGAGTACTTAATAAGAATTATTTCATCGCTTTGAAGGGCGAACATACATTCTTGAGCGACTGTCCGTCAGAGTCGGGCGAGTGCATGCTGGGCGCTACAGTACACACACACACAATATATATATATATATATATATATATATATATATATATATATATATATATATATATATATATATATATATATATATACACTGTATACCTAGATACACAAGTGTACTGTCAGATTGAAATACATTAATATAGCTATTAACAGTATGATGCATTCTTCATCATAATTAGGTCCATTCCTTAATTTAATCTTTTAATTGTCAGACGATTCAATATTGTCTTCAATTACCCCTTGGCGATTAACAGCTTTGGATGAAGTATTCATTATATTTTTTCCGCCTTCAGGTGATTTGTATGCAACTTTGGAGCCCTCTGTCAGTAAAAAGGGTTAATGAAGAATATCTAGAAGTGTAGGTGCTGGAGAGAGACTCCTTCACGCCATGGCACCGATGTTACTATAGGACTGTGCTACCTAGTTGTACAAACGTCCCTCAAAACCCTCCCTATCCCCAGAAAATTGCATGGTGGACTGTTGGAGAAGGGCAGCATAACGCTTAAGTCCACTGGGTTCATATTTCAAATGAACTTGGGACTATATCTACTACTACTTCTACTACAAATAGCCATGTCACTACAAATGGTATCTTACTATGTGCAGCTAGCAGGAAAAATATGTAATCATACAGCCTAGCGATGAAGAGTTAAAGACCTTACGTCATTTTCATAATACTATCTGCAAATAGTGAAAAAAGAAAAACTAGTAAATATGTCGTCATTTTTTAACAATTATCCTAGTCTAGTTATGAAATCTATGACAACTGAATGAATAAAGAAGACAGAATAAGCAAATAGTTTACTGCACACAGTAAGTAAATGAACAATGAAAGAAGTCTAAACAAATAATCTGATGCACAGCTTACGGTCAAGCATGCTAATGAATATGGCAGAAAGAACAAACTCAAGCTCATACCCAGCAACCCTCTCACTCCTCACACAGTTGCACTCCAATTTCCATCTTCAGCGTCAGTTAGGATGATTGAAGTTTAACAAGGATGTGACACACAACCTCCCCCCCCCTCTCTCTCTCTCTCTCTCTCCAGTAACCCCTCGATATGTTTTCTTTCATTAATCGTGCATTCCTCGCCCCTATCTTTCCATCTTTTCGTATGCTGTTCAGTACCTTCCTTCACAAAATTTAAATACCTCACAATAATATTATACTCTAGTAGGTACGATCGCCCAAAGAAGTGGTCTCGCTTTCTTTAAGTTTCGGACAAAACTCCCTGAGTCTGGCAACGTTCATTAGGGGACGGAAACAGTCTTTGTCTGCCCTGCAAACATTATTTATTTTGTAAAAAACTAATCTTGCGAAAATATTAGTTAAGTTCAGCATTTTTTTTTTTTAATCAATCAATAATTAAATAAAAAGTGACATCTGGCACATTTTCACGACTCATGTCACCAGTTGCCAATGAAGCGATTTTCCCGCAAAATTTAGAGATTTAAAAGCAATCTAACAGGTAAAAAATTAAATCATGACATTTACCTTTTTTTTTTTTTTTTTTAGGTCTTGCCTATCTTTTATTGCGTTAATTTCCCTCAGTCTGACGGATTTTTCCCAAATGAGACAAATTTTGCAGATTTATATATTTCCTTTGGCAACACTGCACGCCAGGCCTTCCGGTGTTAGTCATTACAACACCATAAAGCCCCTGTCACACATACGCGACTCAAGGGCCGACCGCTGCGAGACTCAAGGTCGTGTCCTAGTTGGCTCCCACGCCTCCTGACTGGCCCCGAATCTACCGTGCCCATGACTGCCTAACGACCGCGTCAGGACTGCTGCATGACCTGTCGTGACGTCCTCCAGAATGCGACATAATCACGAGGTGACCACGAGGCGACGGAGCTACGAGTCTTCAAATTTGAAATTTAACGAATTTTTGTCAGCCACGACCGTGATACGACCGCCCACGAACACAAGACGACTGCATGACGCATTTGGGGAATGCACCCCAACCCCCCCACAACACCCCCACGTCGCCCTACGACCGACCCATGGGGCGGGATATCACATCTAGACCACCAATGACATCCAGCGAGGGGCAGGGCATCACACCTAGACCACCAGTGACACCCAGCATGGGGCGGGGCATCACACCTGAACCACCAATGACACCCAGTGTGGGGTGGGGCATCACACCTGAACCAACAAAGACACCCAGTGTGGGGCGGGGCATCACACCTAGACCACCAATGACACCCAGTGTGGGGCAGGGCATCACACCTAGACCACCAATGACATCCAGTGTGGGGCGGGGCATCACACCTGAACCACCAATGACACCCAGTGTGGGGCAGGGCATCACACCTAGACCACCAATGACATCCAGTGTGGGGCAGGGCATCACACCTGAACCACCGATGACACCCAGTGTGGGGCAGGGCATCACACCTGAACCACCGATGACATCCAGTGTGGGGCAGGGCATCACACCTGAACCACCAATGACACCCAGCGCATCACCATGGACCTCTCCTGTGTCTAGTCAGTTGATGAGGTACACGCATTCGTAACGGATTTTTTGTCAGCAATAGCATCACGACATGCAGCGACCGTATCATGACGCATCCAGTTGAGCTAAGACTGCTTCACAACCGACATATGACACTCCCGACTACGATGCAACTGTGACCCGACTTTTGGCAAGTCGTGAGGTGGCCACGATTTTTTAACGCACGCGTCAAAAATTCTTCAGGCTCGAGGAGTCATCCAAGAGGCTCACGATTGCCCTCCAGAGTCTGGGCTTTGTCAGAGAATCAAGGGACGACCGATGACAAAATCCATTACGACCTTGAGTTGCGCCACGGTCGGGCCTTGAGTCGCGTATGTGTGACAGGGGCTTAAGTGGGAGTGGGTGTCTCGACCTTTGACACGGTTCCCCTCCCCCCTCCTCCCCCTTTTTTTAATATAATCCTTAATGGTTTAGTTCTGTTCATTGTCGCACTCTTGCTCCTAACAATCACCCTCTCCTACTTTAGTTCTTTCATGAGACTGCCCTACATACTGTATTTAAAATGGATTTTCATTGTATAAATAAAAAATGACCAATTTTCTCCTTATGATTGCACTGGTTTCACTAACTTCACTGAATGCCGGCAGATTAATTTGCTTCTTCATAGGAACACAAGTGGTAAGTGATTGTTCTTGGGCACACGTATTGTCTTGGTCTTGTGCTACAAGGGGTTCCATTTAGCAAGTTTCTTATGTTCTACCTTTCTGTATTGCTTATCTATCCATTAACTGTGTTCTTGGTGTTAAGCTGCCGGTATACCTGTCTTACTCGAATATTTGCTAAACAAAGAACAATAATCTGCTTGCACCGATAGGCTATAGTTTCTTGTTGATCCATCTTGTTTAGCGGCTAGCGCTAACGGGTTTTACCACGTAAATATCATGCCGCATAGAGAATTAAATGTGGATAATAATTCATTTTTAGATGCTCATTTTTCTGATCTGATGGCACTAGTATTTCGGCATTACCATTATCCGCGGGTTTTATTTGATGGGATATTTTTCCTTCAGTATTGTTGATTCTGAATGGAAAATAAGTACAATATTACGAGAGTTTCTCCACATTTTAGCCCTGAAACCGTTGAGCGATAGACTGTGCATTTCACATTCTTTCGTATGGCTAAGCCTCAACTTTAGTATATCATGGTTTCCTCTTCTGTAATGCGAGATATACACGGTAAAAACACTGACATATTACTTTTTGGTGGTGTTTACCCAAATACTGCTCTTTTCGGTGTCCATTATTCAAAATATAACTTGGCCATCGCAGTTGCCAGATACCACTTTTTGAGTGAAAGGTACTGGGAATCGGGTCATCGCTTCTTTTGGCGTTTGTACGGTTAAGGCCCAATTCACACGGCCCGTTTTGGTTCCAATAGGCAATCCTGTGCCTAGACGCCGTCGATATTTCTTACATGCATTCTAATATAACTATTCACATGACCCATCAAGCTGACGACGGTAGTCGTACGTCAGCCGACCAAGGCCCGATTCACACGACCCGTTTTGGTTCCGACAGGCAGTCTGGCAGCTAGACATCGTCGAGATTTCTTACATGCATTCGAATGTAACTGTTCACATGACCCGTTAAGCTGATGACGGCAGCTGTTCGTCAGCCGACCGACACGTCATGGATACCTTCTCGAGAAATCCTGGCCAGCTAGCTGGTGACTTGACACCGGCCTGACGAGTTGGTGATGGCTCATGTGAATGAGGACACGTAGCGTACCCATCCATTCCAGGACTTGCTGTTACCGCCTTGTCACTGTAGATATCACACACAGTTCATTGTTTGGCATCATAGATGAAAGGCTGATCGAACTTATGCATTCTTATGAAGTTATTTTATATAACTAACAAGAGGTACAGTGATAATCTGCATAAAGATAAAATATTGAAAGCGACTGGCGAGGAAGTGAACATACCAGGTGTGTCAATAGTTTATTATACATGAAACTATAACTCATAATCTTTGCAGGTAAAATTCACCGTTTTTCTTGCCTTAATACAGGATATGGTGTACCACTCCCAAGATACTGCTCCAGCAGGACTACTGAAAAATTTTACATCATCATCTGCCAGTTCTTTATACATGGTCCAGAATTCTCCCTCGAACCTTCTCTTTTACAGTGACTGGTGTACCCATAACCGTTTCCTTCTTCCACGAACTTTTTCTTCCCGCTCTTCTTCTAATAGCAGAGTAATTGCCGTCAAATTCCTTAGAGACCGACCAGCCATGATCCTCACACAACAATGAGCACACACTGAATGACAATTCTGGATGGACTGGGAATGGGTCATGTGAATACACAATATTCTGACAGCGTCAAGCCGGCGGACTGCCTGTCGGAACCAAAACGTGTCGTGTGAATCGGCCTCAACACGTCACGGATATCTTCTCGAGAAATCCTGGATGGCTAGCTGGCGACTTGACACCAGCCTGATGGGTTGGTGATGGTTCATGTAAACGAGTACACGTAGCATACCTATCTATTCCACAACTCACTGTTACCGCCTTGTCCATGTAGATCACACACACACAGTTAATTGTTTGGCATCCTGGACGAAATTCTGATCGACCTTGTACGTTTTTATGAAGAGTTACTTGATATGACTTACAAGAAGAACAGTGATTATCTGCATAAAGATACTGAAAGCGATTGGTGAGGAAGTAAACAAACCAGGTGAGTGTGTCAGTAGTTTATTATACATGAAATTACAACTCATAATCTTTGCAGGTAAAATTCACTGTTTTTCTTGCCACAATACTGGATATATATGCAGCTGCAATATCACTCCCAAGATACTGCTCCAGCAGGACTACTGAAAAATTTTACATCATCATCTGCCAGTTCTTTCTGTAGGGTCCAGAATTCTCCCTCAAACCTTCTCTTTTTCAGTGACTGGTGTACCCATAACCTTTTCCTCCTTCCACGAACGTTTTCTTCCTACTCTTTTTCTAATAGTATAGCAATTGCCGCCAAAATCCTGAGACACCTACCGGCTACGATTCTCACGCAACAATGAGCACACACTGAATGATGCTGGACGGACCGGGAATGCGTCATATGAATACACAACATTCTGACGGTGTCAAGCCGGCTGACTACCTGTCGGAACCAAAATGGGTCATGTGAATCGGGCCTAACTCTTCTGAGCTCTGATGACTGTCTGTCAGAGGAAGGGAATCTTGTGCTGGCAGGAATAGAATACTGAGAACTATTTTCATCAAAAGAGGGTCAATGGTCTATATATCTATTGTCAGACGCCTTAATCCTTTATACGGGGTGACCACTAACAAATCGCCTCCACGTCACCCTGTCCCCCACCATTTCACTGCCTATCTCCCAATTCACATCCCCCTCTCTCATATACCTCTTCATTCCATCCCTCCATCTCATCCTTGGCCTTCCCCTCCCTCTCTCCCCCTCCATCTCACTCACATACACTCTCCTCATCAGTCTCTCACTCTCCATCCTCTCCACATGTCCAAACCACCTCATTGTGTTTCTCCTAACGCTTCCTATCACATCCACATCCAAGCCACAACGCTCCGTCACATCCTCATTTGTCAGTCTGTCTCTCCATGTGACTCCACAGGCATCTTTCAAATAACTCATTTCCACTGCTCTCACTCTTGACTTGCGTCCCTCCAACAACGTCCAAGCTTCACTTCCATACGTTAGAGCTGGTATCACAATACTGTCATGTAATAACTTTTTCACTTCCATGCTCACTCCTCTGTTTCTTATCACTGCCTTCAAGGAACCAGCAACCTTTCTTCCTTGTTGTTCCCTTTCAAACACTTCACCCTCCAAACTTCCATCCTTACTCATCACACTACCCATGTACTTAAACGTACACTAATTTTCCATTTCCTCATCATCCAGCCTCACTGTACATTCACTGACTTCACCTCTCTCGACGACCATAACTTTACTCTTCCCTACATTCACCTTTAGATTCTGTTTCTTACACACTCACCCAAACTCATCCACCAAGCCTTGCAGCTCCCCTTCGTCTTCACTTAACAACACAGTATCATCTGCAAACAACAGTACAGGGAGTTTCCAAACACTGCCCTTTCTCATTAGGGCCACTTCAACATCCACTGCCCTACCCTGTATCTCTTTTATAACCCCATACATATTAAGATTGAACAACTATGGAGACATGACACATCCCTGTTTCAATCCAACCTTCAAACAAAAAAACTCACTCAGTTCACTATCCACACGAACTGCAGCCTTTGCACCCTCATACATACTCTTCACAGCATTCAACAACCTCCCATCTACTCCATAATTATAATCTTAATACGTTCCACAATCCTTGTCTATCCACTCTGTCATATGCTTTCTCTAGATCCATGAAGGCTGCATACAACTTCTCTCCCTTCTCCAGAAACTTTTTCACTAAAGATCTAAGAATTAATATCTGATCTACACAACCTCTTCCCTTCCTAAACCTTCCTGTTCTTCTCCAATGGTGATGGAATTAAAACTCCCAGGCTTCCATATCCGTCTGTCAGCTTAATAAAATCGTCTGCCGTTAACTAGAAAATGATAATGGAGTAGCCACGATCTAGAAGGTTTAATGTTCCCTGGCCTTCTCATTCTTTGAATTTGAAAGCTTGAGTAATGACTAGGTATAGGTGTGGTTTATCCTCTTGGGCACTCTGATGATACGCACCATAATTAAGCATTTTCTCTGATTCTGTAGTCTGCCCTCCTCTTATTTGATTACAGGAATATAATGGTGATGATGAGGATGTTGTTGTAGATTTTTCCACCTGATACAGGTCAGAGTGGAAGCGGACTAATGGGCTCGCCAGATGATGATAAGGAGGAGAAGGAAGATGTAGGTGGTAGTATTGATAATTGTGATGAGTACCGTACATTTCTGGTAAATTATTATTACTATTGCGATTACCATTATTATTATCATTATTATTATTATTACTGTTGTTGTTATTATTATTATTATTGCTGTTGTTGTTGTTATTAAAACTACCCACAACCTGTTCGAGGTTTAATTTTTTTTTTTTTGGTCAATATTCTTCTTATTCTTTCTTTTTAAAAGGTAAATTGTCATTACTTGGAGGCTATTTAGTCAGTTGAGTCCCCCAGGTGGCCGCTTCATCTGGCAATATTGGAAGGAAATCGGTTTTCCGGATTTCCGAATATTATCTGGAACATACAGTTAAAAATTTAATTGTTGACACTATCTCAGAAACCATTTAAGTCAGAAAGCTGATTTTTTTTTAGCATAAGCCCCTTGCCGAGGAACAGATATGAAAGGAGTATGATCTTAACTGGATGAATATCTTCCGAGATAGCCTAGGATCAAATATTGGGATTTTGCGGATATTCAAATGTCACCTCGTTTTCCCTCGACGAATAGTGCTAGAGCCATCAAACATTGTAGATTTGTAGACTGAAAAAACCCAAAGCGACATTTGCACTGCGGGTAAAAAATTGGGACTTTTCTGGATATTTGACTCTGGGCATAGGCTTCACAGCCCATTACCAAGGCCCAGTAGTCCTCCTACGTCCATACACCTCCACATGTCAGTGCTTCCGCACTAACACCCACCATCCATATTGAATACATCCTGGGGCTGTCTCATACAGGACTGGTGTATTGGTATTAGTTGGGGTATTTTTATGACATGTTGGAGGGTCATTTAGAAAATCAGCAAAATCTGCTTTAACCCTTAACAGGCGGGAGACATTACGTAACATCCATGCGTGAGGAGGCAGGCGACGTTACGTAACGTCCAGCTATTTTCGGCCCCAATTTATTTGTGAGGATGAGATATCCTTGTCATCTACTGTCCTGCTGTCTAGCCTCCCAAGCCTTGAAACAAGTAAAATAGAATATATATATATATATATATATATATATATATATATATATATATATATATATATATATATATATGTGTGTGTGTGTGTGTGTGTGTGTGTGTGTGTGTATCTTGTAGTGTTATATTGTTCAAATAAAATAGAATATACATACATAAGTTTTATTGTTGTAAGTGTTCAGATAAAATATGAAACATTTATATAAGATTTTGAGGACAATGAGTAGCGTAAAGAAAGCATAAGTGATAAAAATAGTGTTCAGTGGTGAAGAAAAAGAAAATGAGCAAAGAGTTCACTAGCTTTGCCCCAGGCGCACCTGGTGATATGATCCCTGCCTACTCTTCTCCCTCAATCCTCCCCTTCTCCTCCCACAGCCAGCAGAGACGTATTACCGCGTATGTAAAACCTCCTGCCTTCGTTTTTCACCCATTTTCATCGATTTGTGAATGTTTAGGCTATTCATTGATACTTCATTTTTCCGAAAATATGCCGCCCCACACGGTCGTATAAAATTGATAAGTTGCCCGCCCATAAGGGGTTAATGAGATTCAAATCCTTGAACTGTTTCCTGCCCCAGCCGCATTTCTAATCTGGGTCCAATAGGACTGCAAGCCAACTCTACTGTTTCGGTCACCGCCTCCCTTCATTTCTGATATTTCGGAAGTCAACTAATTTTCCATGAAGGTTTAAAACTCCAGTCATCAAACTTGGTTGTTTTATAGATTGTGATGACCTAAAGTGCCAGGCACAGGACCAGTGACCTTGACGCTGCCTGAGCAATTGTTTTAGGAATTTTCGGGATATTCCAGATGTCACCTAATTTTCCATGCATGATTATGCATCGTTCAGCTCCTCATCCTTCATACTCTCAGTCTCCTCCTCGAAGAGAACCTTTTGCCACTCGTCAGAAGACAAACCCCTCTTCTCCATGTTGGCAAGCACTGACACAGAAAGTCCAGTATGGGCTTTTTAGGTTCTCAGCTGAATAAACAAGAGATATTATTCACTCTCACGCAACACCTTCCATTGAGACTAGCACTACGAAAGTCATGTCACTGTATATCTTTCCGTATGGCCAATTGCTGCACCATTTACGAACAGTTCACATAAACAATAACTTTTCAGTGTTTCTGCATGGTGTAATACCTGTTCACTTTCGTCCGTGGGTGTGTGCCAAACATATATATATATATATATATATCTATATATATATATATATATATATATATATATATTTTCTCCATCCCCCAAGGTTCCCCCAACACATGAAAGTATTTCTGGAAGAGCACTTGTGACATATCACAAACATTTTATTATGAATAATAAATAATCAACAATTTTCTTAGCACTTTACAGTACCTGTCCACTGATGTCTGTCATTGCCCGGCGTCTTTACATCACCTGCACACCTGCTGCTAAGATATATATCGCTGATATACGCAACGCACCCACATCATACAACGAACACTCGTGGCACATATCACAAACATTTTTATATAAATAAAAAATAATCAACAAATGTCTTAGGACATTACAGTACCTGTCCACTGACGTCTGATATTTCGTTGCCCGGCGTCCTTACATCACCTGCACACCTGCCGATAAGTTCTTGCTAACCTACACTAGCACACACAGAATTCCTTCACGGACATTCACAGCACATTTCACGTTCATTCTACATAAAGTATAAGTTTTCACTAAATGTTTTAGCAAGTTACGATATCTGTTCAATGACACACGTTGTTGCCCGGCGTCCTGGCGTCCACGCATGCCTGCCGCTAAGTTCTTACTAACCTACACTACACACGCACAGAATTCCCTCACTGACACTCGCAGCACATTTCACGTTCATTCTACATAAAGATAACTTCTCACTAAATGTCTTGGCAAGGTACAGTATCTGTTCAATGACACACGCTGTTGCCAGGCGTCCTGGTGTCCACGCACACCTACCGCTAAAGTATCGCTAACCTACGTTACGCTACACATGCACAGAATTCCTTCACAGACACTCACAGCACATTTCACTTTCATTCTACATAAGGTATAACTTCTTACTAAATGTCTTGGCAAGTTACAGTATCTGTTCAATGACACACGTTGTTGCCTGGCGTCCTGGCATCCATGCACACCTGCTGCTAAAGTATCACTAACCTAGCTATGCATGCACAGAATTCCTTCACGGACACTTGCGGCACATTTCACGTTCATTCTACATAAAGTATAACTTCTCACTAAATATCTTAGCAAGTTACAGTACCTGTTCAATGACACACGTTGTTGCTTGGTGTCCTGACGTCCACACACACCTGCCGCTAAAGTATCGCTAACCTACGCTACGCTCACACAGAATTCCTTCACAGACACTTGCAGCACATTTCACGTTCATTCTACATAATGTATAACTTCGCACTAAATGTTTCAGCAAGTTCCAGTACCTGGTCACTGACACATATTGTTGACCGTGACGCAGCACTTTTGCCTTGAGATTTATGACACACTGCTATGTTGGCACACACTGCACTCCTTCACAAACACTTGCTGCATGTTGGTCTTATATTTCACACAAATTCATATGCATATACAGTATGACAATCACAATAGCCATCGCTAAACAACTCTAATAATCCCTTCCCGACTAAGGCGCACAGGTAACGCCTGCCCCATTCCACACTCTGGCTATGGCATAAGTGATGCATGCTAGTTCCAATATATCACAAAGCAAGCCATTGTAACTTTCACACACTATACAGTTTAGGCATTGGCTTTTCTATATATGTATGTGTAGTCACAACATAGGGCCCAGGGGACGCGGAGTGGCGAAACCCCGCTACAGTAAACACACATCTTGCACCTAGGCCTAATGACTGATAATGGACACCATTTCTTCTCAAGATATATATCAATGTTCCAATGGCAAAATCACTTCAGATTATGCTCAGAAATAATATATTATCACACTCAGTCCATGGGGGCTTCGACTTGGGCAGGAGGGGGAGAATTAGGGTGATTTAAAGGGACAGCACTCGCAATGCATCCTCACAGCCTGGCTCCTTGGGATCGACTGAGTTTCTTGCTACAGGCAGCCTCCTGGGAGGCTGTACAGTGTTGCCAAGTCTTTACCTTGGAAGAGGAATGTGCCCACTAGAAATCGTTGAAAATTGATGCAAATTGGCCAAAAACCTTTCTTTCTATGTTGTTTTATCTGCTTTTTCATGCGATTCGCATCAATGTGCATTTATCTGCCATACCACAAAGAATGCGATTTGCGTCAATGTGCCTGGGAGGGTTAATAACCCTCCTATTACAAATAAACTTCCTCTCCTACAATTAAGAAGGAATGTTGCCTCCCTTGCATTATTGTACAGATACTTTTATGGCTAATGCTCAGACAAAGTTGTACCCATTGTGCCACCTCTCCAGGCATTCCCTTGTTCAACATAGGGATCAGATAGCGCTCATGACTGGAATGTCACACACCCATATTGCAGAACTTCTGTCTATAAGATTTTTTTTTTTTCCCCCTGAACTGCATCTCTCAGGAACTCGCTTCCCCAGAGTTGTTTCCCCACAAACTTCAACTTACAGCTGTTTAAGTCCAACTGTTACAGATTTTTTTATGAATGGAAGACGCCAGTAATCTGGTGTATGAATTAATTTTTTTATGCATGTGGTTTCCCTTCCTCTGTTCATTAAAAAAAAAAAAAAAAAAAAAACGATACTACAGCAGTCGTCTGTTAGCATTCAGCCCACTAAAAAACACACAGTATTTTAACCCATCGTGTCTGGCACATATTCCCGGAAACCCTTCCCACAGCTGGGCATTCCTGAGAAAATTGTTTATTTTTAAACCTTCACATCTCAATTAATACTTTGCCAAAAATAAAAAACAAGGTGTCATAATACTCACCAATCCTTCGAATTCAAGCTGTTTGCATCAGATGGTCCGTGAAGTGCATGTAGGGAGAGTGAGTAAGTGGGGAAAGGGGGCAATTGTTGTTGTTTTTTTGCCCTTGTCAGTATGCGTGGCAGAGGTACTGTGACACAGTTAAGTCTAAGACTAGCCCTCCACAATAATAAAACTTCAATAACACATCCAGAAGACCACAGTCCACCACACACACTATTTGCATGAAAATTTTCCATAATTGCGTGTACTTGCTGTTGAGAGGCTAGTAACTATAGCAACTACCTTAACCCTTACACCGCGGGCTTGTTTTGCTTTGACTTGCGGCTCCCGTGGGCATATTTGCGCTCCGACAGACTCTCTAAAAATATTTGCCAAAAATCAGTTATTAGTCCTAGAATATTAAAATCACATATACTTATGGCATATACCTTCAGCTTTCTCCTTGGGTGTTTGTTGAGCCTTCGTCTAGTACCGTAGGACTTGTGGAGACCTCTGAAGTTGGGTAACGAAGTCTCCACTTTACACTTCCTGACAACTCGTAATATGATTACCACAGCCTGATATTATCACTAGAAACACTAATCTATGATTCTCAAATAGTTTGGAATCCATACTCCCCCCAAAAAACACTGTGAAAGCAATGAAAATTACGAGGGCATATGACCATCCCACTTCCGATGGTTCGCCGCTAATGTTGTCTATTATTCATAAAAGCACTCACAGTTTATATTTCTGTTACTATATAACACACATATATATCTACAGTTATTATCCATAAGTTTCCTTCAGTAATAGTAGTTTATTGTCACTGTAGGGATTCAATTTCTTTTAGTAAAATACGTAGCATTCACTTTCTCGTCCTGTATACTAGCATTGAGAGTGAATGTCATTTTCACCTTCACTCTCAAAACTCATAGTATTCATACATGCTAGAGTGAAACTTTCACTTTCATCACTCCTAGGGTATATACTCGTATTCTTATAATACTACTCATTTACATTTCTATTTGCATTCTCTATTTTATTTACGTTATTTACATTTCTATTTTACTTACATTGTGTTATGCACTGTCACTTGAAGTAACTTATAAAACTATTTTCCACTGTTCACGTATATTTACATTCATTACTTTCACTTGCTGTTTACACATTATTTACACATTATTTACAATTCCACTTGCACTGTTTTACTCAATAGAAAGATCGTAGTCACTCTTTTATCAATTGTCAGCCCTTTACCTCTTTCCACATGGGGTTTAGTAGGGGGTAAAGGTCACAGGGCCCTTTGCATGGGGGTGAAAAGTGGCTGAAGTTAGCAGGAGCAAACAGACGTACCTTCACATTGGAAGATGACAGTGAACTGATAGGGGTGGGCCAGGGTGGCCTACCTAGGGAAATGCATTACTGCCAACGTCAGTCTCTTGACAGCAGCTAATATATAGCAGTGAAATGATTGGCAGGAAATCTAGACAATACATTATAAATTAGGTAGTTCCAGGTGAATGTAAATTTCACTTAGGCTTCTCCTTTCCCTCCTTATATGTATATTTATTACGAAAATAGATTATACGGCATATTTCAAGGGGAAATAAACAGCGAAAATTAGCGAACGAGTGCACGTGAGGTGTTGTCAGGTGATAAGTAGCCAATTCCAGGTGTATGGCACTATCACTTACCTTATTTCTTTTTTGTATATATTGTTTGGTATAAGAATAGGGCATAGGGCTTATTTCAATGGATGAAATCAGTGGAAAATTTCAGGGAAGATACAGTGTGGTGGCCTGCAATAATTAGGTAGTTCCAGGTGAATGTAAATATCACTTAGGCTTCTCCCTTCCTTTCTTATATATATTTTTATTACGAAAATAGATTATACAGCATATTTCAAGGGGAAATAAACAGCGAAAATTAGTGAACGAGTGCACATGAGGTGTTGTCAGGTGATAATTAGCCAATTCTAGGTGTATGGCGCTCTCACTTACCTTATTTCTTTCTTGTAGATATTATTTGGTATAAGAATAGGGCATAGGGCTTATTTCAATGGATGAAATTAGTGAAAAATTCCAGGGAAGATTTACTTAGCATAGCATGGCCGGGCAGGCGAGAGGATAGGGTAATGGAGGGCGGGTAGGGAGGGGAGTCAAGAACAGGGAGAAATGGCTAAATTGTCAACAATGGATAGGAGTACAGATGAGATTAGGAGTGCTGACTAGTGTTGGACATTGGCAGTACTGATAGATGATACAAGCCACCACTTGAAAGCCCGGGTGAATTCAAAATAACACAGAATCACAAAAGTGACGCCCCGCGGTATGATCCCTTGCTCCCAAGCGTCACAAAATTGACGCCCCGCGGTTAAGGGGTTCAGGCAGGCTGCCTGCTCACCTTACCACCACACCATCTTACAGACAGACAGACAGACAGACAGACACACACACACACACACACACACACACACACACACACACACACACACACGGAGATGCATGTTTCGCTTGCATTGTCACTCGATTCTGGCAACCCTGTGGGTATTACAACAACTACTACAAATGGTACTATTATTACTACTACTACTCCAACTAACACTACTATAACTACTACTACTACTACACCTACCACTACTACAACTACTACTATTACTACAACTACCACTACTACAACTACTATTACTACCATAACTAGTATACGTACTACCACTACTACTAAAACTACAACCTCTACTACTACAACTACTACTACAAAAAAATATATATATATATATTGTTAACAGTTATTCACATAATGTCAATAATAAAAAATACTTACCACTATGACAGTTTTTTTCCCCCCTATGATTTGTACTTTTTCATCATAACAAACTATTGTTATGTCCCAGTCACCACACTGCCACAGGCTCCAACAGCAGTAGTACAGTATGGGAAGGATGTTGCCCAGTTAGTTGTTCTTCCTATGGTCAGCCTCTAGGTGTGCGGTGCACAAGATCAGCTGAGGTGAAAATAAACACTGGCTCCTTAGAGTTCACTGTCTTTATTGTCCAAATAATTCCACTTAATGCTTTTCAACTCTTCACTGTTCTCACAAGCCCTGGAGCTATACACACTTTACTAACTGCTATTACACTTAATGCTTAACAACACTTCAAAGTTATTGCACTTAGTGCTTGACACGTCACTGTTTTCTCAAGTTCCAGTGATATACAAACTTCAATAACCCGTCACTGTTTGCCACTGTTTTCACAAGTACCAAAAATATACAATTTTCACTGACACTGACACTGCACTACACTCAGACTGAACCAAAACCAACTGCACTTTAGTCACACTGAACTGAAACCCGACTAAAAACTCAAAACAGTCTCTACCCCATCCTTATATAAGCTTGCATTATTCGTGAAAATTTGTGTTTACTCTCGACGGGCAACAGCTGCCAACTCAGAAACAGCCCAAAAGATGCAGAGTTGCCTCACATTACATAACACTCTAAATCATTAACCATACGAACTTAAATTACATAATTTAACAAGCAATCACTAAAATTAAACATTATAGAGAAAAAGAGCACAAAAATAAATGCATAATTTACGAAACAGCTACGCTTACAAACAACTGGCAAACTGGCAACTCTGGCTCGTACCGATACTTACGGTACCAGAAACGACTCGAAGGTACAAGACTACCTAACTGGCAAATCTCCCTTCATAACACTACCCCCTCCCTAGTTCTTTGTCGTCCTAACAAAACTACACAGTATATACAAACATAAACCCTAATCCTAATGAAACATCTAACTATACACAAAATAATCCTTCAACTTACCAGGTCTTGTACACCACTTCTGACGATGTGCTTGTTCCTCCACACAGTTCACTCCTCCAGGAAGATCTTGGCCCTCTTCTTGATTAGCTTCTTCTCTTGGAGAACTGTCACCATCCTCTTGCACTTCAGCTCCTTGGTCCTCCTGAACATCCTCAGCTGCGGATGAGCACAATTCCTCAGAGACGTCCCAGCTGAACTGTCCTGGCCCATGGTACTGCCACAGACGATTCATGTGCACCACCTTTGGGTGAGACTTCCTGCCTCCATGTATCCGATACGTTACGTCTGATAGGCAGAGACCAGTGCAGCTTGCTATTAGCCTTAAGGATGCCGCAATGGAAATTCTGGGCCAGATGTCAGTCATGGAGAGGAACAGTTATCTGTCTCTAGTAGAAATGCTGGAGCGCAGATATGGAACCATGTACCAGACTGAGGTTTATAGAGCAAGATTCCGGAGCCATGTACGGGCTCGAGGAGAATTCCTACAGCAGCTTGCTCATGACCTGGAGAGTATGGCATATAAGGCGTACCCTGGAGCAGCACCAAACTGTTGGCTATTCTACTGAGGGGCCAGTTCATCGATGCTCTTGATAGTGCAGAGTTGAAAGTGCAAGTGAAGCAGGCACAACCAAGAAGCATGCAAGAAGCGCTAGCCAGGACTCTAGAATTTGAGTTAAATTACTTAATTTAACAAGCAATCACTTAAATTAAACATTATAGAGAAAAAGAGCACAAAAATAAATGCATAATTTATGAAACAGCTACGCTCACAAACAACAGGCAAACTGGCAACTCTGACTCGTACCGGTACTTATGGTACCAGAAACGTCTTGAAGGTACAAGACTACCTAACTGGCAAATCCCCCTTCATAACAATATGTTTACACACGAAAACTTTCAATAAAGAATAAGGCAGCGACTTCATCATGAAACAAACTTTCTGCTTCCATTATTCACATAAATATACACAGAGAAGTAAAACCATTTTTTCTAATTACACAAAAACCAACATTAATTTATGCATATGACCCAGACTCATATCATTCGGTCTTTGAAACTCGAAGAAATGGGATTCGTGGGGTCTGTGATGTAATTCTGTGAGATTTTCGTGCCAACTTTGATTTTATGGTTGAATTGGACTCTTTAGAACATAATTAAACAAAAGTCAGCTGATGTCATTTTTTTTTTTTACCTCTTTTGAATTTTTTAGGGGACCTTTTTCAAAATTGTTGCCTCTGCAAGGGGGCGGAAGTAGAAAAATGTTAAATCATGGTCACTGTCTCTTCAAATTTGCATCAAATTACAGAAAATTACTCTCTTATGGCCATTCAATGTCAAACAATGGATTTCTATAGAGTTTCTGTCAGTATTTTTCATATTTTCAAGACGGCGACCACTCAAAATTTGTGTACAGAGTCACATTCATGAAGGTAGTTAGATAATTCTGAGGCAAAAGCATTGTAAGAGCTTGATGCTTGAGTCTAGATTTAGTTTTTTTTTTCTTTTATGAATAATGATTTTTGATAATCCCTATGACATAAAATATACAATTTAGGTGATTTATTTCACATTTTCTTTCAAAAGTAGCAACATATATAACAATGTTAATATAACAAGTGTATTGTAAATCAAGGTAACCATGATAAAATTATTTGCAACTTATCATAAATTAAATTGTTTACTGAAACACCATCCATTATTCATTTTTAACCGACTGTCATTGCTGATTTAAACAATCAGTGCAGCTAATTAAAAGCAGCGTTGATCATTAGGATCATCTATCACTGTATTTAAGTAGACCTCGACCTAATGGATGAGACAAGATAATTCACAAAAACATAATTAACAAAAGTACTTGCTCCACAGACTATGCAAATTGCTTGAGTTGACTTCGAGTGACAAACAAAACAAATTACATTCTTGTTTTGATCAAGAGAGCAGATATGAAAAAAAAAAAAAAAATGATCAGGACACTGAGCTGATTTCCAGCCAATCATAATCAGTGCACATGAGGTACATTACTGGATTAACAGTACATTAAATTGAGTCACATACCATCTTCATTCACCAGCTGATAATCCAAGAAGTTCTCACAGTCAGTGTGGCATTTGCAGAAGGCTATACATGGCAGTTTGTTTTTGACACATGAACAGTTGCCCTTGCATGACTTGCATCCACATTTCACAAGCCCAGTGACAGCACCTGGAGCTGGTTGTATTAGGCATCACAATGGGGTGAAGCTTTTTCCATCCTCACTTAGTGTCCAGCCATGTCCTTCTGGCTTGGCAAATTACGATGAGCTACCACATATGATTTATCACGCATGACCATATAGTTACAGTGCTAGAGATGAGGAATTCATGCTGCTTTTGTTGGTGGCAGCTTCTCCCCTTCAAGGTTTCTTCCACGGAAGAGCTTCCAGCATAGATCCGGAATGGTAGTCTGTGCACTATTAGGAGAGTATGCATTGCATAGGAAATTTTCCAGGGGCAGGAGATCTTCTGGAAGCTCTGGAAGTTCAGTACCAATGACACTTGGCGTTGCTTCACCAAGGATCTGAAAGGCTTAAATTAAAGAATCACCACTAGGAAGTGCTAGGAAGGCTGATAATCATGTTTTCTTTGAGATTCCTATAAATTTCCCACCCCAGTCTGCACCGGAGAAATTATGAAGCCTTATCAAACCCTTGCATTTCTCTCTTCCAATAATATCAACTTGCTGGCACACATTGATTGATCGATGCTTTGCACCCTTTCCAGTCAAGAGATTAACTTTTGTGAAGGCATCAACACATCTATGAGCTACAAGATCAATCAATAGGATCAAAACATCAGTATCTGGCGGCCACGCATCAATACTCTTCAGGATGGTATCTTTGAGGACATCCATAACATGCAGTGTTTAATTGTGTCTGCTTTCTCATGACTATGGGACGTCATGTCTGCTGAAAGGGTGAAAGGGTGGTTAGTTTGTGTAGTAGTACCATGGACAGCAACTAGTTTCTGAGAGGAATCCTTGAATTACTCAAGCAGGGCGGCAGAGCCTCTGCCAGGTATTTTGAGAATCTTTCCTTGGTCTTTGATGATGATAGCAATTCTTTAAGAGAGATCTTGTCAGTGATCATCTCATCATGGATTGTAAACTCCATATCCTTTGCTGAAGTAGGTGTAGCCCTCTTTGATCTAGTCAAATCCTTCAGTGAGTTTGTAATATATTGGTCAAAGATATCTCTACCATCCCCACACCTCTTTGTCATTTTGTTGATACATTGGACAAAAGCTTCTTTTGGGTGGAGCATTTTTGTCGTGTTCGGTGTTTTTCTCATGCTTTGTACAACTGTCATGGCATCAATAATAAGGACACGAATGCCTGCTCCATCAATCATTGTTGCATGCACTTGGTTTATGGTGCCTCTTCAGTAGCGTGTATAATGCTAGCCTTGTCCGTGGGGATGAGAAGAATACCATCAACAGCCATCTCGTAGATGCCAAGTGTTGAAGGGAGACGAGGCAACATTTCAGGTGGTGACTGATGGATAACCAGAAACCTAGCAAGAAGCTGCCTCTCCTCATGGAGCTTGATAGCTTTGTCACCAAGTTGTACACGACCCTTGGTTGCCCAGTTGCTGAGGGTCTTCAACTTTAACTTGGTCATTTTATCCCAAACTGACTTGTCCTTTAGTATCTAGTTTTAGTATATCATCTTTCACTGCATCAGGGACTACTATGGAAGATACCATATTCCTTAGAGCAGTGCTGTTAATGAAGTGATTTCTTTCACAGTGTACCTGCAGGCAGTTCTTGACTTGGAGAGGATTATATAACTATTCCACCTGATTTAAATCAAATTAGTAGTGCTTTGACCATGTTTTCACGATTTTTTAAATTTACACCCCTTCGCAGTGGCAGCCATTTCAAACAATGCCTGCCCTTACCTAACGAGGAGGTGAAAAAATTGACACCACTCAGTTTCAGTTTCTCCATACCCTACTTAATCAAAATAAACCATAATATCAAAGTTGGCATTCAGATCCCATGGGAGTGTGTTTTTGCTACACAACAGCCTACACAAAACCTTCTGTTTTATGAAGGCAGTTTGGATGGGGCCGCCTAAGACCTCACACCGCTAGCTCAGTTGCCACATCACTGCTGTCATATACTTGTAATTACTCCCGCCAACCTCTCTCTCTCTCTCTCTCTCTCTCTCTCTCTCTCTCTCTCTCTCTCTCTCTCTCCTATTTTAAGTTTGTAACTACTTATAAATGAATATTAAATTGTATAGATGTAATTCAATATAAAAGCTATAGTAAGACTAATCAGCGTTGCTTTTGCAACTTTGTCACATTGAGTGACACGAGGGATAGCCATGCGTGTGCGGGTCATATTCGGTCAGTCTCCCCCCATGGAAGCTTGCTCATCAAAAATCAAAACAAAAGAATAAATAAAATTAAAAGTAGTTAATGTATATATATATATATATATATATATATATATATATATATATATATATATATATATGTCATGTAGTGACAGGAGAGGTAAAGAATAGTATGGGACTATTTTTATTTGTCTTGGAAATATTAACAAGTCTCTCACACGGAACGAGTATAAGTCCCGGGTAGCTACCTCCCTGTCTCGCTATCTGTCTCTCTCTCTCAAATTGCCAAGCCCTTCTCCCGTCACCTGTCTCCTCTGAGGCCTGTCTACTTCTCTCTTGCCTCTTCTGTGGCTAATCTCCGTCTGAGCTCTCTTTCCTAAATTCTGGTGTAGCAGGGGTGTGTCACGTGTGTTCCTCGTGGATGGAAAGTTCACACAGCCTGTGTGTAAGCATGTGTGTATATGTGTATATGGCCACTAGACGCTGTCTCAAGCATTCCTCGCGTCAGAGTGTGTAAGCATGTTTAGCACTGCTCGATTCTCACAGACACAACACCTCTCATCATCTGACTCCCTGCTTCTATCTATCTGTTTATCTATCTATCTATATAATATGTAGTTCTACATACTGCTCGGCTGCGCGAAAATGGCGTACCATCGACAGTTAATAGTTCTAATATATTAATACATACTACATACACATTACAATGAACTTACAAGCTAATTAAGTGAAATATACAATATTGTAAAGTAACATAATTGTATGAATATTGTATACATATATTATTCATAGTAAATAGTGATTATTCAGTAATATTACATTTTAAATAAGTTGTATACATATTTGAATAAATGCAATGGTTGTTGTATTACACTTTGTAAGACGTGCATGTACAACAGACGTACGCATATAATTGTGCAATGGTAATACTGCTAGGTTATACATTACATATTTGAGTTATCACTTTAGTAATGTCTAATATTTCACCTAACTTGTATGATGATACTGGTAATACAGAATTGTGCTATAATTGTATGACTTATAATATTGTACTAACATTGTGGTACTACATAATTGTAACATTTTATGAATTGTTACAAAATATTGTGTTAATGCATAATTGTGTTGGCCTTATAATTGTAGTTACATTTTGTTAATGCAACTATTACATAAGTGTCTTGGCCTTATAATTGTGGTTAAAGTTACCTAAAAGTTACATCTTGTTAATGCAACTGTTTTGTCGTTACATAATTGTTACATATCGTTTGTAGGTACATAATTGTAGTTAAAGTTACATAAAAGTTACATCTTGTTAATGCAACTGTTACATAATTGGCAAAGTGTAACATAATGCAATCGTTTGTCGTTACATAATTGTTACATATCGTTTGTAGGTACATAATTGTACTTAGTGTAACATAATGCAATCGTTTGTCGTTACATAATTGTTACATATCGTTTGTAGGTACATAATTGTAGTTAGTGTAACATAATGCAATCGTTTGTCGTTACATAATTGTTACATATCGTTTGTAGTTACATAATTGTAGTTAAAGTTACATAAAAGTTACATCTTGTTAATGCAACTGTCACATAAATTGGTACATATTGTTTGTAGTTACATAATTATAATATGGAGTAACATAATTGTAATAACTGCAGTCCTAACATATGCTGCGGTCGATGATAGTGATGACGTGTCATGCCACTTGTTTGTGGAGACAACAATTTGCTTTTTTGTTTGTAGTTTATGTGGTATTTTGGCATATGTAGTAACACTTACACTTATTTTCATTTGTTTGTTATGTGATCTTACTCTATTTCTCTTTTTTCTGTTTTACTTTTTCTTTCATTTTTTTTTTTTTTTTGTATGTATTGATTTTCTATAGTTTGTTTTTCTTTGCTTGTGTACGCTTTTTCCATGTTGTTCATGGTTACATAATTACTGGGTAATTTCCTTGGGATACTTTTTTAAAGTTTAGTTTATATTGCACAGATACTATAAAATGATATTATATAGTCCCATATTTTGTTATTTTATATAAAAAATATATACACTATATACAGTATTAACTATACACACTGATTTGTTGTTCACCTGTACCTATCGTGGGTAGTTTGTGTGTCAGCACTGTGTGGAAATCATTGTCTTCACGATTGTGTTGAAGATGTTCACTCTTGCTAACGGCATTTGTGTTGGCCATTTTTTTTTTTTCCCCGTAAGTTAATTTATCTGTTTCCACTAGGTAGCTTTAATTAATAAAATGTTTAATACAGTTCTTTTAATTGCTCACTGAGTAACTGTGATTGGATATTTTCTTTATCACTTTGTAGATATAATATGTATAGTTGTATATATGAAACACGTATTTTATGTAGGTATAAATGGTAACACTCGTTGGTAGTAAATAAATGTTATAATAAATGAATGAATATATACTGTGTAGAATATTTATTGTTGGTGCAAGTATTTAATGATTGAATTATGAAGATAATTGAAGTAAGTATGTGTATTTAAGTTGTAACTATACAGCACGTTTTATATGTTTGTGCAGAAGCTTATTGTCTATCACTGTGTATTGTATGAATGAAGTAACTATGTAACTCACTAATTTTTACCGTGGTGGGAAATGGTGTGAGTGGTGTTGCACGTGGTGATAGCGTTGTCCTTCGCGGGTTGATTGGCGTGTTGTCGTCTCAGCACATGGTGACGTCTGCTTCCCACACTGGTAGCTGTGGTGAGTGAATGAGTAGCGATGAGTAACTTGAGTGAAGACGGGTGAGTAAGACGAGTTGTGAATATGGACTTGGTGTTTTGCTGCGTGTATTGACCTCTGCACTCCTGCGTAAGCGTTGGGGGTTGGGTGGATGTAGCAGAGAGAGGAGGGTGAGGTCTGGTGGTTATGAGTTGTGAGTCGTCTCTCACTCTTCGTTTGTTTGTTTGTTTGTTTGTTTTCTTTCTTTCTTGATGTATTCTTGGTCCTTTTTTCTTGTGATTTACTCGTTGTAGGATGAAGACTGCCGCTTCTTGTAGGTGCGTGTAGAAGATTATACAGACGACGTAGAGTTGTTAATTGTAGTTGATTGTAGATGGTTGTAGTTCGCTGATTCGTCGTAGAAATTCCAATATTGTATCAATATTTTGTTAAACTACTTGCAAGGCGTCGTGTGATCTCTTGACCTCTGCATCAGCATGATGATCTGGGAGACGGAGGGGGCTGGATGGAGAGAAGCGTCAGGAGCTGGTTGTGTTGTTGATTGAGAGAGAGATATTCTTGTTTTCAATCTTGATATTTTGTAGGAATTTGATGTTGATTCGTAGACGAGGTTCGTATACGTTCACTGCTACCAAATGTCATGTAGTGACAGGAGAGGTAAAGAATAGTATGGGACTATTTTTATTTGTCTTGGAAATATTAACAAGTCTCTCACACGGAACGAGTATAAGTCCTGGGTAGCTACCTCCCTGTCTCGCTATCTGTCTCTCTCTCTCAAATTGCCAAGCCCTTCTCCCGTCACCTGTCTCCTCTGAGGCCTGTCTACTTCTCTCTTGCCTCTTCTGTGGCTAATCTCCGTCTGAGCTCTCTTTCCTAAATTCTGGTGTAGCAGGGGTGTGTCACGTGTGTTCCTCGTGGATGGAAAGTTCACGCAGCCTGTGTGTAAGCATGTGTGTATGTGTGTATATGGCCACTAGACGCTGTCTCAAGCATTCCTCGCGTCAGAGTGTGTAAGCATGTTTAGCACTGCTCGATTCTCACAGACACAACACCTCTCATCATCTGACTCCCTGCTTCTATCTATCTATTTATCTATCTATCTATATAATATGTAGTTCTACACACACACATATATATATATATATATATATATATATATATATATATATATATATATATATATAGAAAGAGAGAGAGAGAAGCATTTGTGTGGTGGTGATGTGGCAACTGAGCTAGTGGTGTGAGGTCTTAGGTGGACCCACCCAAACTGCCTTCATAAAATAGAAGGCCTATAGTGGTGCACAGTGCCACTTCACATTCAGCACACCACCACCTTGTCAGTGTCATACACCATTGCTGTGGTCGGCATGATGAATTGGCACAGACATAGCAATGCTGGAAGGCTTCTTTGCCTGCAGGTGTTAGAGGCAGTGCTTCCATGTAATGCCTAGTAAGGTAGTCCCTGCACTGGAGGCAGTCAGGCAGTTGCTGTACACTGTGCCTTCATTTCACAGAAGGCATTACTTGGCCATATCTATACTCCACGCCCATTCTCACTGATGGGCTTCTTTTTCTGCCCGTGTCCATTCTTCAGTTCGAAGGTGGACGAATCTATACCAGCCAACCAACTGAGGCCGTAAATTGCATTCTTCTCAAACTACCTGAGGGATGTGCTGGTCTGTGTTGCATTCTTGTACAGAATGAAGGCATTCAGTACACAGATGTCAAGTACATGTAAGAATGCCTTCTTGTATTGCTTACAGCATCGCCTCAGACAGCCAATGGTGGTAATCTGCGTATCAGATTTATCGACGAGTCGCATGTTGACGTTGTAGTCGATAACGGCATCAGGTCTGAAGACTGGTGCCTCATTCTCTTATCGACCTTGCTTGTGTCTACCAATCACCTTCATGGACCGTGGAGAGGACATTTACCTTTCTCTTATCATGCCAGTGAATAGCAAGGAGTTTACCTGATTTCAAGGTCCCGCACTCCCCCTTCACGGCTCCCTTGGGAAGGGATGGCCAATATTTCTTCTTTTCATGGACAGTGCCACACAATCTAATTTTGTGTTTTTGCAGGTACTTTACAAGACTTGGGCGATGTGGTAATTATCAGTGAACAGAATATGGTTGCCACTAAAGTACTTGTTCATGAGCTTCTTCACGACTGAGCCAGAGAAGCGATGGGGGTCCTCCTTCAAAAACTCAGCATCACTTCCTGTATACACAATAAAATCTAACATGTAGCCAGTCTTGCAACAACACAAAACAAGAAACCTAATTCCAAAACGATGTCTCATTGAGGAAATGTACTGTATGAAGGCAAGACATCCCCTGAACAGAACAAGCTACTCATCGATAACAACCTTCTGGGGTGGCCTGAAATCAGATCTAAATTTTTCTTTCATCATTTCCAGAATCGAGCAAATTGTCCATAGCCTATCTTTCAGATATGGGCCCATTGCTCAAGAATTCTGAGACTGAAAAGTGCAACACTTATTTCTTATGTGTATAAGACAAGAATTTCAGGTAAAAACTTTTACATATGTACAGCACCTATTTCTGGCAACTAGTGACTCAGAGAATGACTTAAGAAATTTTCATATACTGACCTGAAATGTCACTTTATAGAAAAACACACAGTCTACATATTTTCAGTTATTCACATCAAGAGAAATTAGTTCTTTTTAAGTTACAGTGGCTTGTTGTCTTTGATTTACTGGTTATTTGAAAGCTCGCCACTGACTCTAGTGCCACTGTGAAGGGTTAAACACAGTAGTAAGTACTGTACTCTTCCTAGTAAGTAGAATGTGGGTACCTGAGGATGTCGAGGTACCTGTTCTGTGGCATATACTGTACTTACAAAACATTGGTGTTGCTGCAATGTCATCAACTAGCCAATAATCATGAATATTATGTTTTTTGTTGTGAGGCACCAACATGGTCAATGCTAGCCAAACATACATCTCGCTAACATTCGTCACTGTCCACTCTTTCATCTTCGCTCTCTCTCTTATGTGTGAGGTTTCACCCCAGTTAGAGACTTCACCAGATCCTGTTTCAGAAATCTGCCACTAGGTTCGCTTCCGTCGCCCAGCTCTGATGTGGGGTAGGCACTGAAAAAGTAGCCAGTGCATAATTCTTTTTAATTTTGACACAAAGTAAAACACCTCAAAACATGTTTTACTCATCAAATTACCCAGATGGCATGATTTGCTACAAAGAAAATACAATATGGGAGCCCTTTGATTATATATAATGTATTATAAGTGTCATTTTGTAAAATCAGCTTTCGTCAATTTACTTATCTCTGTAAGCATATCATAGAGACAAAACCTAGGCAATTTTACTAGAACCATCCATAAAGCAAGTAAACAGTGATTAAAATATTTGTCATTGGTTAGTATCCACAAAAGAAAATAGATGTGTAGCCACATATTTAGCAGCACCTTTCGATATGCTGCCTGCCTGACGTATGACTTTTCTCTGATCTGTTGGATGTCTTGGTCATCTTAGTAACCAAAGTCTAACACAAATAATTCTTTTAAATGTTTACCTGGCTCCACTGCACAGTTTAGTAAGTTTACACTTCAACATTCGCGGCCTTTCCTCAAACTTTCGCTCTGTTGAGCACCACCTCTCCTCCTCTAAACCTCACCTTCTTTTTCTAACGGAGACTCAGCTGTCTGAGGCAACTGACAGCAAACCCATTTCTGTATCCTCCTACTTTCTCTATACTCATTTCAAAGCCAAAGGTGGCTGTTGTATATATATACGCAACGACTTATCTTGCTCTTGTGTTCCCGAACTCGATTCTTCTGAATTCTCTACACTCTGGCTTCGGCTTTCCTGTCATTCTCTGACTAAATATATCTGTGCTGTTTACTTATCCCCTAATTCTACTGACTATCAAAAATTCTTCGACTATCTTACTTCTACGACGGAACACATTCTATCCATTTCTCCTTTCTCTGAAATCTCCATTCTAGGAGACTTCAATGTTCACCACCACCTTTGGCTCTCCTCTCCTTTCACGGATCCACCTGGTGAACGAGCCTACATCTTTTCTATCCTTAATGACCTAGAGCAGCTTGTACAGCACCCTACCCGTATCCCTGACCGCCTTGGAGAGAGCTCCAACATACTTGACCTCTTCCTCACAACTAATCCTTCTGCTTACTCTGTTAATCTTTTCTCTCCGTTGGGCTCCTCCGATCACAACCTTATTACCTTAACCTGTCCTATCACTCCGGTACGGCCTGTGGACCCTCCAGGGAAACGTCGTCTGTGGCATTTTGGAGCCGCGGACTGGGAGGCCCTCAGGCAGTACTTCTTTGATTTTCCCTGGAATGATTATTGCTTCCATGGCCGGGAGCCATCTGAGTGTGCCTTGCGCATTACGGAGGTTATTCTCTCGGGCATGGAAGCATACATTCCTTTCTCATACCCTTTGACTAACACAAGAAAGCCTTGGTTTAATCAAGCTTGTTCTAATGCTGTCCGCAACAAGGAGAGGGCCTACAAAAGGTACCGGAGCCAACCCACCCCTGAATCACATCATCTTTACGTTTCTGCCCGGAATCGTGCTAAGTCTGTTCTTCGCGCTACTAAAAATAATTTCATCCATACTAAATGCTCTCAACTCTCCAACTCGAATTCTTCCCGCTCCTTCTGGCACCTTGCCAAAAATCTTTCTAACAACTTTACCTCATCATCCTTCCCTCCTCTTTTCTACTCTGACGGTTCTGTAGCTATTTCTTCTACTGATAAAGCAGATCTCTTCACACAGACTTTCTCCTCTAATTCCAGCTTAGACGATTCCGGTGCTGTTCCTCCATCACTTCCCCCCTCTGACTTCCTCATGGCTGACATTAAAATTTCTTCAGTTGATGTATTTTCTGCCATCACTGGCCTCAGTACGAGTACTAACAAGGCATATGGGCCTGATGGGGTCCCTCCTGTTGTTCTCAAGAACTGTGCTTCTGTGCTTACACCCTGGCTACGCAAACTCTTTCGCCTTTGTCTGTCAACTTGTACCTTTCCTTCTTGCTGAAAGTTTGCTCTCATTCAGCCAGTCCCAAAGAAGGGTGACCACTCCCAACCCTCCAACTATCGTCCAATTGCTTTAACGTCCTGTATTTCAAAAGTTTTCGAGTCAATTTTCAATAGAAAAATTTTAAGGCATCTTTCCTATCACAACCTTCTTTCCCATCGTCAGTATGGGTTCCGTCAGGGATGCTCCACTGGCGATCTTCTCACCTTCCTTTCAGATTCCTGGTCATCCTCCTTTCGGGACTTTGGCGAAAGTTTTGCCATTGCACTTGACATCTCAAAGGCTTTCGATCGAGTCTGGCATAAATCTTTAATTTCCAAACTGCCCTCCTACGGTTTCTATCCTTATATCTGTGCCTTTATCTACAGCTTCCTTTCTGGTCGTTCTATAGCCGCTGTTGTAGACGGCCATCATTCTTCTCCTAGATCTATCAACAGTGGTGTTCCTCAGGGCTCTGTCCTATCACCAACTCTCTTCCGTTTATTCATCAATGATCTTCTAAGCTGTACATCTAACCCTATCCACTCATACACTGATGACTCCACCCTTCACCTTTCCATTCGGTTCCCGCAACGCCCATCTCAACAGCTACTTCAACAAACAAGGGATGAGGTTATGGCACACCTAATGTCTGACTTGGCTCGTATCTCTGACTTGGGGAAAAATAATATGGTTGTTTTTAATGCATCTAAGACTCAGTTCTTACACCTATCAACCCGACAAAATCTTCCACAGGTATACCCACTAATGTTTAATAATCAGCTTAATCCTGCATCATCCTTGAACATGCTTGGGGTTTCATTTACTCGGGACTTATCTTGGAAAGATCATATTACATCTCTTGTAAAATCTGCTTCCAAGAGATTGGATGTGCTAAGCCGACTCCGCTCTTTCTTTACCCCTGCACAATTGTTGACTCTATACAGGGGTTTTATCTGCCCCTGTGTGGAGTACAACTCTCATGTGTGGGGAGGCTCCCCACATACAGCTCTTCTCAATAGGGTGGAGTCAAAGGCTTTTCATCTCATTAACTCTCCTCCTCTTACTGACTCCCTTCAACCTCTGTCTCTTCACCGCACTGTTGCATCTTTATCTCTTTTCTATCGCTACTTTAATGGTCACTGCTCCTCTGAACTGTCTGCTTGCATTCCTCCACCTCTACGACGGGTGCGTAGTACCCGTCTGGCAGCAAACTCTCATCCCTTTTCTGTCCAACTCTCTAATGCAAGAGTTAACCGTTACTCCCAGTCTTTCATTTATGCAACAGGTCAGCTCTGGAACTGTCTCCCTCTGTCTGTATTTCCTGCTGCCTATGATCTCCAGTCTTTCAAACGCAGTGTGTCCAGGCATCTCAAAATGATCGGATCTTGAATTTGGCTCTCTATTGTATTTTGTTTTTCTCTTGGAGGAAACTGTTACCGCGGGCTCATGGCCTTTGGTTCCTTCTTTCTTACATAAAAAAAAAAAAACTCCTCGTACTATGTTATGGTTGTAGTGTCGTACTGCACTGCCGTTTGTTTGGATTAATATGGCTGATTCACTAATTAAGCAATCGTTCAGTACATTATTTTCAGTGGAACAGCTTACTTCTTTAAACGATGCTAAAACACACACATCGGAAGTCCTGAAGGTAATCTCCTTTTAGTAATTCCACACGATTTATTCAAATACATGTAAACAGACAGCACACTATTTTTGTCCCCAAGATTCTCTGAAAGTCTGGGTATTCTTTCTTTACAGGTTTATATATATATGCGCTTGATTAAATAGGAAAAAATATTCCTATAAATACCAATATTATTATAAACTTAGTATTAGGTACAGTTTCACAGGTCTTTAAAACCCCGCAAAAATTTTTAATCAAGGCTGGACGATGCTAGACCACCTGGTGGCAGACCTCTGAAACAGGGTTTGGTGAAGCCTCTAATTGCAGCAAAATTCCCTGAATGCATTTATTTCCTTGACAATGAATTCCATTACTGTTGTAAAAAAAAAAAAAGAAAAAAAATCAACAGGGTGGATGATGCATGGCACGGGAATTCTGGCTGCACACCTGCATTTGTGTCATCAGACATAGGTACATCGGTCTGAAACCCCATCCCTTGCTCCCAGGCAAATGTTTCCAACATACTCACCCTTGGTACATGACACTAATATCAAACACTTTATCAGAACAAGTGACTAGATAATTAAAAAATGACCCTCTATTCCTGGTAATGAGCTCTTCGGAGCCCAACAAATTTTTCAGAATGTTGTAAATGCTGTATTATTACTCTAGAATAAAGGACAATATTCTTGTCAGCAGCTGTTCTCTTGCAGTATTAGTTTTTAGCCCTGAAGTCACCCCAATATGCCCATATGAAAACAGGCTTTTTGCCGTTTAACTCTCAAATTTGCAGTTGCTCTGTACTGCATGAAGAATGTACATGGTGAGTGTTTTCCTTTTCCCCTTAATTTTATAATGAACATAATTTTACATATATGTCCATAAAATGCACGCCTTACACAAGTAACTCCAGACATACAAGCAAAACAATGATTCAAGAAATAATACCCCTCCCCCCATCTCTCTCTCTCTCTCTCTCTCTCTCTCCAGATATGGTACATTTTGGGAAATTTCCGCATTACCCACCTCTCGAAGCACTGGTGTGAGACGGGTGAATGTGAAGTGGCAGTCAGACCTCATGTGTGAGTGTGAAGGAGGGAGAGGCGGGGGATTGGGGGCAGAGGAGAGTTTGGTGATAGGTTGGAAATTAAGTCTGTAATGTATAACTTGGACGGAGTGTCTAAGTTAATTTCTCAGGACTCCATATTATAATAATACAACTCATAGATAGATAGATAGATAGCCAGACAGATAGAAGCACAAAGCCAGGGGATGAGATAGGAAGTGTGTCAGCGAGAATCGAGCAAAAGGAAACGGGCTTGTAACTCTTAACTGAAGGAATGCTGGACGTGCACCAGAAGCTGTACATACATACAGACATACAGTGTTCTAGAAGCTTCACAACAGTATAGCCCACGTGACACGACCCCTGCTAAACGAGAATGTAGGAATCAGAGCTCAGAAAGGGGCTAGCCACACAACCGGCAGGTAGTGGAGAGATCAAAATAAGAAGAGGGGTCTGACTAGACTTAGTAAATTAAGTCCCTGTGTAATACATACGCTGCTCAACTTGGACTTTCTTTGAAGATAATAAATCAAGATCAACTCCCTGTATTCATCTCTAACTCCTCCTGCTCTTCAATTACCAAAATAACTTTAACCAAAACTCGGGACTTACCTATTACAAGACTAAAGAGTTACATATAAGAGGTCGCCAGCAGAGAAGAAGCTTACATGGCATGATAGCTAAGTAGAGTAATTAATGTTTAAAGTCTTGCAACAATTACCGACTCAATTTTGACTGAAATGGTTAATTATGATATACCAAATTATTGCTCTGGGCGAGTTCTGTTTAGTCATACTCTAAAAAATATATAAAAAGCGAAATTATTATTATAACAGAAATTAAGTAGTTATAGCTATTTTCTCGACCCATAGAAAACATTTGCATAAGCTCAACATTATGTTACCAAATAAACCTCTTAGGTGAAAGCAATAAACTATATATTTTTTTTTATTTTAATCCTATTAGTTGATTTTTAGCGAATTTTTATAAATCAAAATTAAGAAATGCCGGGGGACAGGGCGACGTGGAGGCGATTTGTTTGTGGCCACCCCATACAGGATTGAGGCGTATGGCAATAGATAGAGAGATAGATAGAAAATTAAGAAATACCGGTACTTTTTGACGAGCCTTTCAATTTAATAAAGACATAATGTAATAAAGACATAAACATATAATTTTTAGCATAGCATTTATTCTAGAAACACTCACCAATCCATCAAGGCCATTATGCTTATGAGGTTTGAGTGATGGAGAGAGCTGGTAGTCCAAGAGGTCATCTGGGTCAGACTCCATGTCCCCAGTGACGTTCCCATCTTGCAGTTGCTGCTGTGTTGCGAATATTTCCTCAAAGCAGGGCTGATGAGCTTCTTGTACATACTGTGTGAGGTCCTTAAGGTCTTTCAGTTTCTCTGGAGTCATCAGAACTCAATTTGGATATTTCAAAGGGAGCACTATGTTTGCAAGATTGAACTTTGCAGCATCGTACTTTTGAGAACGACCTTTCTGGAGCTTCATCTTCACAGGTTCTTCTAAGTCCCCATACAAACACTTGACTTCAATTCCAGTGGGTTTGGGAGGGAGAAAGCAAGCCACTCTCGACCTTATGTACAGCTGAAGAATGGACCCTTTATTATGACTTGTTTCACCACGTTGATAGAAGAGGACTTGCGCAGAAACTTACCATGCACAACTCAAAATTGGCAACTCAGGCGTGTAAGCTCCTACTCCGCTGGCAACCTCAGTGATTATAGAAATTGTGGCTACGAAGTTCCAACAATAAATGGTGGCAGTACAATAATGATCAACTCTACACCTACGAACCATCATTTCTACAAAAGCAGGTGAAACTGTAACCAAAATCAGCTCCAGTTCTACAGCTGATTCTACATTATCAAGAAACTACATTTCTACGATCAAGTAACCACAAGCAAGTATACAATAGGAAGGACGAGTCTACGAGTTTACGAGTCTACGAGTATACAATAGCAACAACGAGTTACAAGTGAGGATCAACAAGGTCTACGATTAACTACAAATAACAAGTCTACAAGACAACTCTAAATCTTCTTCACGCAACTTCAAGCAGCAGCAAGAAGAATAAAAAACAAAAAACAAGTAAACAAAAAGCAAGAACAAAGCAACAAGCACTAGATCCCCAACGTTTTCTCCTACCGCCCCCCTACTTCCACTGCTGACGCAGGTCAAGACGACGCGGCAAACACCAGAGCCACATTTATAACGCATCTTACTCACCTTTCCTCACTCAGGTTACTCATCGCTACTCAGTTACCCACCACAGCAACCAATGTGGGAAGCCGACGTCACCATGTGTATCTGCTGAGACGACGTTACCATGCGTGTTCGCTGAGACGACGCCACGCCAATCATCGTGTGACTGACGCCAGGCACTTCTCACCCACTACTCGTTACTCATTCTTATTCACATAGCTCCTACTCATACTCATTTATTTCCACAGTATTGAGTGGGAATTCGACGTTCTGTGGTGAGGTTCGCCTGTGAATACAGCTATTAACCACTACATTCATCAGGCCATGGAATTTCCTGAGTAATATCGTCCATCAACACAGCCCTAGAATTATCGAGAGGAGATCTTCACTCAACTCTGCATTTATCTTCCGAGATCGACGGCTGCTTTTGACACGCCTCTACGAGTGACCATCTGTACCAAGTGGGTGTAATTATACTTACTCATTTTTCTTCTCAGTGCTTTAAATTAGGTACAATCACCTCCTTTACTTATTTTTATATATACACTTATAAGAGGACTTATGTACCTAGGAGGAAAATATTGAAGCTGAAAAACCAAGTAGTAAGGGATGCCTTCTATAGCGAGATGAGGAGATTGATGGCTGAACAGGGAGCTGTAGACAGAGGCGTTAATGAACAGTACATGTTACTGATGTAACATGCGGTTGGACAAGAGGACCACCAAGACATAAAGTAACTTGGTGGTGGGATGAGGGTGTAGAAGCTGCAGTTAAGGAGAAAAGAAGGCTTTTCCGGGAATGGAAGAAGGGTGGTAGCAAGGAGGAATACTTGGCTGCCTAGCATAGGGCAAGAAGAGAGGTATACAGGGCGAGGTCTGAGTCACAGAGACTTTTACTTGAATACCTAAATCATGGGGAAAGGAAAAATATGATATTTAAGGTGGCAAATCAGATGAAGAGGGATAATCGGGATATTATAGGTGAGCAGTGTGTGAAGAATGAAGGAAAGGTAGTGGTGAACAGTGAGGATATTGAAGATGCATGGAGAGAGCATCATAGCCGGTTGTTGAATGAGGAGTTTGACTGGGACAGGAGTGGTTTGGAACCAGCAGATCCAGTGTTTGGCCATTGGTCTTTGATTGATGCTGCTACTGTGAGTGAAGGAATAAGCAGGATGAAGGTGGGGAAGGCAGCAGGTGTGTCTGGGTTGACTGACGAAATGTTGAAGGCCTCAGGAGATATAGGGGTGAGGTTAGTCACTGACCTGATGAATATGATTATTTATGAGTGTGTTGTCCCAGATGATTGGCTGAAGAGCGTAATTGTAAATGTGTATAAAGGGAAGGGTGATGCCTTGGAAAGAGGAAATTATAGAGGTATAAAGCTTTTAGATCAGATAATGAAGGTAATGGAAAGAGTTTTAGAAGGTATGATTAGAGAAAGAATGAATATTGATGAGATGCAGTTTGGGTTTATGCCAGGTAGGGGGACCACTGATGCCATATTCATTGTTCGACAGCTTCAGGAAAAATATATTGGTAGGATAAGGGATCTGCATTTTGTTTTTGTTGATTTGGAAAAGGCCTTTGACAGAGTCCCTAAAGAGGTGGTGAAGGGGACAATTAGAAAGCTTTGGTTGGAGAAGTGGCTAGTTAGGGTGGTTATGGCTATGTATGTGGGTACTCGCACCCAGGTAAGAGTGAAAGGAAATTTGAATGATGAGGTTTCCATGAATGTTGGTGTGCATCAGGGGTCAGTTTGAGTCCCATGTTGTTTATCATGGTACTTGAAGCACTCTCACGTGACTTTAGAAATGGACTCCCGTGGGTGATGTTGTATGCTGACGATTTGGTGTTGATTGCAGAGAATGAAAGGGAGGTGAAGGAAAGTTTTAGGAAGTGGAGAGATGGTATGGGGCACAAGGGCTTAAGTGTAAATGCAGATAAAACAAAAGTGATGATATCTAGAGTTGGTGGCGGTACTGTCAAAGACGAGGGAGAGTGGCCATGTGCAGTTTGCCACAAGGGGTTGGGAAGTAATTCTATCTTGTGTGGTGTTTGTGATAAATGGGTGCACAAGAGATGTAGTGATATCAGAGGTAGACTGAGAGATAATACTGATTTTATGTGTACGGCGTGTCGGGGAAAGCAGGTGGAGATTGTCAGGTGTGAAAGGATTGAACATGCTGGTGAATCTCTTGAGTGTGTGGAAGAGTTTTGTTATATGGGAGACATGTTGTGTGCTGGAGGTGGGGCTGGAGCTAGCTCTGTGGCTAGGGTGAGAAGTGGTTGGAAGAAGTTCAGGGAGCTCTTGCTTCTTCTGACTTTGAGAGGGCTCTCCCAACGTGCTAAGGGGTCTTTGTATGCAGCATGTGTTAGGAGTGCAATGCTGTATGGTAGTGAGACCTAGGCAGTAAAGTAGGAGGATATTCGCGGGCTCAGACGTACTGAAATGACAATGATTAGGTGGATATGTTGTGCGTCCCTGTGTGCAAGGTCCGGAGGGGCTGGGTTTATGATGGAAAAGTTGAGAGGTAGGATGGGACTGGAGTGTATTGGTGTTGTGATGAGGAGAGGTAGACTGAGATGGTTTGGACATGTGGAGAGGATGGGGGATGATAATTGGGTGAGGAAGGTGAGAAGTGTTAATACTGGGGGTGGGGTTATGAGGGGTAGACCGAGAAAGACATGGGACGAGGTCATCAAGTGTGACCTCAGGGTTAAGGGACTGAACAGGGAGGCTGCAATGGATCGTGCAGAGTGGAAAGCCGTCATTAGGTGACCAAGGCCGACGCATGCAAGCATCTTGGAGCCTTTAAAAACGAAACGAAACGAAACACTCACTATCTATCATTCATTATAACTCATTTACTAATCTATTTAGTTAGGACATAAAAGACGACTTCATAACACCATACCTTAGCAACATGAATTCTTTTAGCTGGGTGATATGACAGGAATATTTTCACCTCCTCCCGTGTTAGTACCAGATGATACACAGTTAGTGCCCACTGCAGGTAGACAATTAGGAGTGCACCAGCGCAACAAACCCACCCTACAAAATTCACCACAAACTAAAGATAAAGAAACAAATACCTCAGTTCTGGATGATAATGATGATGATTGGCAAACCCCCTTTGATGAAGCGAGTGAGAACTTTGTCTCTGACTTGCAAACTTATGAAAATATGCTTAACAGCGTTCATCGTTCAGGGAAAACCTATTCCACTATTCCCTCACACAACGATAAACAAGTCCAAGTTAAATTAACAGGGCAACCAGTGAAAATGAATACCATGAATCAAACATCCCCAACTAATGTTTATGTTTATCATGAAGATAAAACTGCACCAAAATTCTCTGGCACAGAAAAAGACCATATTGATGTCATTTCACTGGATAATCAATGCGAACCGATCATCATAAAAAGGCACATTACAGATGCACAAGAGAAAATTTTTATTTTTTTCCTCTTGGATTAATTAGGAAAGGTGCCCAGCAGGAAACTTGTTTAAGTCAGATAAGCTTCTCTGAGCTAAGACAATATGATGATTTTAAAGCTGAATTTTTGAAGAAATTTTCTGGAGGTATGAACTTTTTGCCAGGTATAATCCCAGAATTACATAAGATTGTAGATCTTGTAAGGGAGCACACCACAAATCATGTGCTCAGCGAAATAACTGGCGACGTCTCCGCGATCAAAAGAACATTATTAACTACCTTAGAAAACTCAAACTGGATAACAGGAGATGGAAAGATGTCCCTAGACCTCGTTGTGGACATCATTGGTTATGTAGCTGCCTTGTGTAAATTACCTGATAGGACCCTCAAGATTGCCAAGACGATAGCATACACCCCAGGTATGTGAACGAGGTAGAGATGCAGTGTAGCAGAGCAGGGGTGATTGAAACACAATCAAATTCTATTAGAATGAAAGTGCCTGACACAGTATCAGCGTGAAAACAGCTACAACTATCCCAAACAGAGAAGAAAATCGATCGCTACCCAAAAGCAGACAAAGCAAACAACCAAATGTGTCGAGGCAATGATCACAAACACCAGGCCACAGGTAGTTTCATAAGTTTCTGCGCAGTCCGAGCAGATCTCGCGCCACAAACACCACAAAATATAGGAAGTCATCACGCAGATCACAGTCAGGAAATAGGTTCATTCTATGTCATTAATGTGCAAAACCAGGACACACAAAGAATGAATGCTTTATCAAAACAAAAGAGGATAGACAAAAGACACAAGGATTTGGTCCCTACTGTAGGCATCACCGGTGCCAAGGGGATTCGACCAGTAACTGCAAAATAGTAGAAAAATTAGTGTTTATTTTCAAATCATGGGAAGACCAAGTCACGACATAAAACGAACAAACGTAAAGAAAAACAAGTCTAAAATTCACATACGAGGCATGTTGGGAAATGAGTGTATCTTGATACCAGCTGTATGTGCGGATCAAAACGTTTCCTTATTTTTAGACACAGGCCCTCCAGTGAACTTAATCACACAAGAAGAAATAGAATTGTTAGAAATAAGAAGAAAGTAACTTTTCTGGAAAAATCTGATTTAGACTTATATACAGTAGATGGCAAACATACCACAGTAAAAGGAATGATACAGTTAAACATCAGTTTCACAGAGACTACAAGACCAATCTCTGCATTTTTTTATATCGCTGAAAACTTTGCAATTGAAGCTCATATGTTACTGGCCTTAATCCCTTAACCGCAGGGCGTCACTTTCGTGACGCTGGGAGCAAGGGATCATACCGCTGGGCGTCACTTTTGTGATTCTGTGTTATTTTGAATTAGCCCGGGCTCTCAAGTGGTGGATTGTATCATCTATCAGTACTGCCAATGTCCAACACCAGTCACCATTTCTAATCTCATCTGTACTCCCATCCATTGTTGATAATTTAGCCATATCTCCCTGTTCTTGACTCCCCTCCCTACCTCCCCTCCATTACCCTCTCCTCTCGCCTGCCTGGCCGTGCTACGCTAAGTAAATCTTCCTTGGAATCTTCCACTGATTTCATCCATTGGAATAAGCCCTATGCCCTATTCTTATACCAAATAATATATACAAAAAAGAAATTAGGTAAGCAATAGTGCCATACACCTGGAATTGGCTAATTATCACCTGACAACACCTCACGTGCACTCGTTTGCTAATTTTCGCTGGTTATTTCCCCTTGAAGTATGCTGTATAATCTATTCTTGTAATAAAAATATATATAAAAAAGGATGGAAGAAGCCTAAGTGATATTTACATTCACCTGGAACTACCTAATTTATTATGTATTGTCTAGATTTCCTGCCAATCATTTCATTGCGTATATATTAGCAGCTGTCACCAAGCTGACATTGGCAGCACTGCACTCCCCCTAGGCAGGCCACCACACTGTATTCAGTTTACTGTCGTCTTTCAAGATGAAAGCACATTGGATTCGTGCCTGTCCAATTCCGCCGCTTTTTAGCCCCATGCAAAGGGCTCTGTGACCTCTACCCCCTACTAAACCTCGTGTGGAAAGGAGTAAAGGGCTAAGTGACTGCTGTGGAACGTGAACTGGCTAATTTGTCAATGAAAATGATAGACAGTGACTACAATCTTTCTAGTGTGTAAAACAGTGCAAGTGGAAATGTAAATAATGTGTAAATAATGTGTAAACAGCAAGTGAAAGCAGTGAATGAAAATATAAGTGAACAGTGGAAAATAGTTTTATAAGTTACTGCAAGTGACAGTGCATAACACAGTGTAAATAAAATAGAAATGTAAATAATGTAAATAAAATAAAGAATGTAAATAGAAATGTAAATGCGTAGTAGTATAAGAACACGAGTATATATACTAGGAGTAATGAAAGTGAAAGTTTCACTCTAGAATGTATGAATACTATGAGTTATGAACGTGAAAGTGAAAGTGACAGATTCACTCTCAGCGCTAGTATACAGGACGAGAAAGTGAATGCTACGTCTTTTACTGAAAGAGAAATTGAATGCCTACAGTGACAATAAACTACTGTTACTGAAGGAAACTTATGGATAATGACTGTAGATATATATAAGTGTTATATAGTAATAGAAATATAAAGTGTGAATGTTTTTATGAATAATAAATGACAGAACACCAGTGGCGAACGATCGCAAGTGGGAAGGTCATCCGTGCTTGTAATTTTCATTGCTTTCACAGGATTTTTTTTTTTTGGAGTATGAATTCCAAACTATCTGAGAATCATAGAAGAGTGTTTCTAGTGATAATATCAGGCTGTGGTAATCATATTATGGGTTGTAGGGAAGTGTGAAGTGGAGACTTCGTTACCCAACTTCAGAGGTCTCCACAAGTCCTACGGTACACGACGAAGGCTCAACAAACATCCCAGGAGAAAGCTGAAGGTATGTGCCATAGGTATATTTGATTTTAATATTCTAGGACTAATAACTGATTTTTGGCAAATATTTTTAGGGAGTCTGTCGGAGCGCGAATATGCCCGCGAGAAAACGCAAGTCAAGCAAAAACAACCACACGGTTTAGGGGTTAGGATGCATGAGAACAGAGAAAATAACTTTACTCCCAAAAATGAATGGAATAGACTTTGATAATGAATTCATAGAGGAAATACCATCAGAGTTCTCACTGATTAGTAAAACAGAACCAAAAGGAATTGGTAATACTAAAAGCTTAAACAAACATACACAAACAGATGAGTGTAAAGATCCACTCACCCCCCCCCCCCAGCTTCCAGGACTAGAAACCCAGGTAACAGTAATGATTTTTCAGTTTTTCCCGCCCATCTTGCCAATGATTTAGTTTTACCACCTTACCCCTATATGAAAGTTACCATAAAGAGCAAGTTACGGAATAGTACTGATCTTGTCTTAGAAGAATTATGTAAGGTAAGAGGATTGTCAGTAGAAAACGCATTATGTCAGATGAACGACGAAGGCCTAACTCAGATATTTCTAATTAATCACATGAATGGGGAAGTACAGTTGAAAAAGGGGACTTGTATAGTTAATATTGAAAAGTGTCCCGCCCCTGTAATGGAAATAGTTTTAGCTGGAGTCACAAGTGAGATAAAATGTATGGATAGAGAAAGCATAAAAGAGAATTTAATTCACTCAGGTGACTTTGATGAAGAAAATGATTTGTTAACCCTGCTGGAAAAACACAGGGACACCATAGCATTACCCAGAGAACAATTAGGGTGTACTAACCTGATTAATCACAAGATTAATGTGCACCCAGATACACCACCAATTTTCGTACCTGCCTACCGAATCCCACAAACTCAGCTTACACTCGCAAATCAGTATGTCGATGAAATGTTAAAACTTGGAATTATTGAGCCATCAGTCTCCCCGTGGAATGCCTCATTATTCTTCATGCCCAAATGAAATGGAGAAATGCGTGCGGTAGTAGATTACCATGAACTAAACAATCACACAATCCCAGACCGATTTCCCATGCCATTGCCAAGCAACATCCTACAGAATATTGGACCAGAAAATAATGTATTTTCCATGATCGATTTGCTAAGTAGTTATCAAAATCATGTAGATCAGGAGTCACGTAAATACACTGCCTTTTCCACAAATAGAGGACACTATCAGGATAGAAGGATGCCAATGGGACTGAGGACAGCCCTGGGCACATTCCAGCGGCTTATGAATTACTTATTGTCCGGAATTTTAGGACAAGGAATATTTGTTTATCTTGACGATATTATCATCGCAACGAAAGATTTCACAGAACATTCCAGAAATTAGACCTACTCTTACAAAAGCTTGTTGATGCTGGTTTAAAAATTAAATCTTTCTAAATGCAGATTTTGCTTTAAGGAAATAAAATTCTTAGGCCACAGATTAAGTGCTAATAGTATTCACACCACTGATGACAAAATACAGGCAGTGAGAGACTTTCCTGAACCCACTATGAATGACGAAATTAGACAATTTTTAGGTCTAGCTGGTTACTATAGGTCATTCGTACAACAATTCTCTCATATAGCCTTTCCTCTATTCCAACTACTCAACAAAGATGCTATATTCCAAAGGGGAGAAGTACAAAAACAAGCATTTAACAAGTTAAAAATTAAACTAACAAATGCACCATGTTTGGCATATCCGGATTTCACAAAACCATTTATTATTTGTATACATGCATCAGTTAAAGGATTAGGGGCTGTACTGATGCAAGAAAATAAAAGAGGACAGAATCAACCAATTGCATTTGCCAGCAGACAAGTAAAAGATGCAGAGAAAAATTATTGCCCTACAGACTTACAGGCACTTGCAGTGGTTTTTGCATTACAAAAGTTTCGAGATTTGATATATGGTTACGAAATACACTTATTCACCGACCATAAACCACTAGTGGGTATGTTTAAAGAAAAACTCCTCTGTGGGAGGAGAGCACGATGGAAATCTACAGTCGAAAATTACAATGTACATATTCATTATAAAGCACGATGGAAATGTACAGTCGAAAATTACAATGTACATATTCATTATAAAGCACGATGGAAATGTACAGTCGAAAATTACAATGTACATATTCAATATATACAATGCAAAATGAATCTAGTAGCCGACGCATTATCTAGGAACCCGAAAACAGTTCAGGTCGCGGCATTAGATATCAAAAGAGACATCCCAAACCACGATGAAATCGCAAAAGCACAAAGACTTGATCCAATATGGTCTAAAGTTATATACAAGTCAAAAAGTGGAGATGACATACAAATATCCAAACTACATGTACCACTAGAACAATTCACAATAATCAATAATACCTTATACAAGATCAACCCATAACAACCAAAACGCCGAAGAAATAATAACCAATTGGTAGTACCCAATGACATGATACCTCAAGTATTACGAACGATACACGATAGCCCACATGCAGAACATCCTGGAGAGGATAGGGCATTCAAACAAGCCCAGTTGTTATATTACTGGGCATCATTACGAAAAGATATAAACAATTATATAGACAGATGCGAATCATGTGCAAAACACAAAGGATACCCAATCACACCTGCACCTATAGGTAATTACCCTGTACCACATCAACCATGGGACGGTGTCGCTGTTGATTTACTCAAGATGCCATTATCATACAATAATAACCAATACCTATTCGTAGCAACGGATAATTTTTCCCGTTATGTAATTATAGCCTCAATTAAAGATAAAACAGCAGAGACAGTAGCAAAGGCAATAATAGATAATGTAATATGTCGCTTTACTACCCCAAAGGTACTAATAAGTGATAATGGAGGAGAATTTAATTCTGATATCTTACAAGAAATATGTAAACAATACAATATTAAAAAGGTTAACGTTTTAGCCTATCACCCAGCATCCAGTGGGTTAGTAGAGAGAGAAAACAAAAAAGTATTAGATGTGCTACGACACATTCTCAATGAAAATTATGCAAGCTGGGATGATTGGATTTCCAGAGTAGAAGCCTTAATTAATGGATCTATAAATAAATCTATAGGAGACACACCACATTTCATTATATAAGGGGCAGATAAAAAACTACCATATGAGATTCTAGAAGGTTAAAATCTACCCATATACAACCACAATGATTACTTTAAACTCCGTTTCCGTGAATTCCAAGACATACATAAAAGAGTCAAAAAACAATTAACGATGTCCAAGGAAGAAATGATGGAGGCATTAAATAAAAAGGCAAGAGACTCGCCTGTCAGTTTAGGAGACATTGTCTATGGTATCATTCATACGAGAGACAATAAATTATCCCCGAAATTTGAGGGCCTATACAGAGTAATTAACATAAAAGCAAACAAAGTTTTAATTAGGTCAATGTCAAGTGGCGAAGAGAAACACGTCCATATTGACCATTTAAAACGAGTTTCATGGGAACTATCCAATAATTATACAGCCTCGGATATCACCGAACAACGAACGTAACTAATGAAACCAGTCAAGAAAACAACAATAATTACAAAAATAAATTAATGTCATATAACAAACAAACATAGGTGCAACTGTTCAAAAACAAGTTACAGTACATGATTTATGAGATTTAAATATCGATTTAAACTCCTTCTATAAATGAAATAACAATCAAGTTATTGTTCTACGTTAGTCAACCGTAACGTACATCATCACTGGCATCGACCACAGCATGACCATATTAGAAAATTAATATTTCTTTTTGTCGGTAGGTAACGATGAATGGACTTATGCTATGGATTCTCCTCTACATAGCAAGAGGATATGCTCACTTAGACCCCCAACACATAGTACGGCAAGGATGCCTCAAAGCTCCAACGGCCACGACGTCAGTCGTAAAAGATGTTATGAGTACTGATATGTTTTGATTACTTATACAAATTACCTTCTTATCTAGAAAACATCGCCAGACCAATGAGGACCCTGGACTTCATGATAGGAGGCTATGTTTCACAGGCACCTAACACACAGGAAGTGGATGAAATAGTGAAGTTAGCGAAATGGAAGATAGAACAGGCGAAGTCAACTATGCTCATCATGATCCAAGATCTCCCATCTTATGGAACGGAGGTATTGAGCGCCACTAACAATGTTGCACGTACTCGCCAAAAACGCCGTTTGTTCTACCTGGGTGGTGCAGTTCTTGGGAACATCTTTGGATTGGCTACAGAGGAAGACCTTCAAGAAATAAACAACAAATTTAATAAAATAGCTCAGGTACTAACATACCAAGATAAATTCATCGCAGGACATAACTCAGCAATGAAGACAATCGTGAAAAATCTGAAAAAGGCGGAAAACATAGCTCTCGAAAGTGTAGATAAAATAAATGACATGGAAGGGAATATAACACTTTTCCAACACTTCTCCATCATCACGGAACACACTGACACAATTCTACTCCAATTAGACAACACTAGAGTTCCTTACAGGGCACTTATGCATGAAATTTCGAATGCCGGTAATGGCAAGAACACAATTGACTTACTTCCAGTTCATGAGCTACGTCTGCTAATTAGTCAGGGCATAAATAAACATAAATTGAAGCCTTTGTTCTGAAGTAGGGATTTCATGCAGTATTATCTATATTTAGAAGCAAACCTAACACCAACATCAGTAGTAGTTCATGTACCATTCATAACTGACGACCTGTTCACAGTATACAATACACCCCTTCCCTTCTAAGAGCATAAATGTTAGCAGGTATGATGTCCAGTGTCTCGACACGTGGTTCTCCCGAGTCTAGTGAGTGTGCGACTCAACTGCTGTAACATTTTTGTGGCTGAACCGGGGTGGTCAAAAATGATTCATGATTATGCATGTGACACAACTCACACTGTTCATCCAAACGTCGTTATGGTATAGTTGTTCAAAGCCACCATGCGAGATTTGTAATAACCTCAAGTTCGACAACAGATTTTGATACTTCGGATATCTGTGATGCCGTGTCCCATGGCGCCGAACATTGCAAACGATATTCCCAAGGCAGTTAGAAACAGAATATTTGATAGGTAAGGGGTGACTTGAGGAGAGGTTGGTCAGTGGGACGAGGTATTAGGAGAGGAAGGAAATGTTGCTGGAATATAGAGGGTGGGATGGCTTGACCACCCTGCTTGGTGGCAAGGTGTGTGTGGATGAGGAATGTTGTGGAGTAGAAGCGAGTGAGGAGGTGGGCAGGTGGGAAGTAGGGTGACTAGAGTCATTAGTGATGTTTGGAGTTGGGAAGGGAAATACTGCTCCCTTTGGATTAACAGTGTGTGAATGTATACACACAATTAAATAGTATAATGAGTCAGGAGAGAGAGAGAGAGAGAGAGAGAGAGAGAGACACCCCTATCCCTCCCCCCCTCTCTCTCTCTCTCTCAAATAGCCTGTGAACAAGGAGCCTTATACTCACACTGCCACAGGTGGGTGATATGAGGCTACCGTCACTGTGGAAGGACACCCAGGGAGACAAGGACCACACTATCCTTCCCTGGGTCTGTTATGTCATATTGTAGCAACTTGTAATGACTCCATGAATGCATTAGTCTGTTTGTGTGTTAGTCTCTCTCTCTCTCTCTCTCTCTCACACACACACACACACACACACACACACACACACACACACACACACACACACACACACACACACACACACACACACACACACACACACACACACTCACACACACACACACACACAATTCCGGCCCTTCCTCGTATAATGCGTAGCGAGACCTAATATTGACTTTTTTATCATATCGTATCACTACGACGAGATTCCAGTCTTCTGTAAATCTACTGGATGACATGGGGTAGCTTCAGAACCCGTGGGTATTCTGCCTAAAGCGCGGTGCTTGGGTTTTACCATCCAGGTGCTGGTGCACCAATGTTGCTTACGTTTACTTGGACGTTCCAGCAGCACTCACTCTATCTTACCGTAGGTCCAGCTTATCCTTGGCTCTTTATATTGTATAAGCCTATATGATGACACAGTGCATACAACACTCCTTACTTTACATATAAAATTGCATTGTTCACTGTATTACTTAATGTTTCTATTGGTTGAAAACGGGATCTCATTCACATTGCTGGGAGGTGAATGTGTTCAATGGTCAGTCAGTATGGTCACCAAAAGCGCGATTATGGCTGCTATCTTGGCATGAGTATGAATAAGTCGGTGAAGCGTATTACCAGACTCCCTGCACAAACACACATAGACTATACGCAGTTTTACACTCTCCCAGTAGCACTACGCCACAGATATATTTCATGTAGCCGTGGCCACATACTAACACCTTGTGTTGTAATGGCAGACAACGGACAGATATGCATAGTAAAGGAAATATTGCTCTCTCTGGATGAACAAGGTGTGAGTGTGGACACACGATTAAATAGTATTATGCGTCTGGAGCTAAGGAGGGCCTGAATGTGCAATACTTGTATGAAAACCAATGTATGAATATTTTAAAAAGAATATAATAAACGATGATCATTGTTTATGGATCTTGTATCACAGCTATCCAGACTAATGAAGAAGCACCTCGAAGAAAGTGACATCATTTGTGGAGTGAACATCCATAACACCGTTATTTCAATTATTATAATATAAGATATGCATTCATTATGCAAATACAGTATCTCATTACCTCCACGTGATCCATCAGTATGATGACCACAACATTTTTGCACAAGAAGCCAATAGCTGTCCAGCACTCGAAGTAGCTATAGTCCTATGCAACAGGACATCTATTTATACTGTGGTTTGCGAATCGTTTTTCCTCACAATAAAACAGACTGGATGATGCACAACATCGCATAACCGCTGTGTCACATGCATAATCATGAATCATTTTTGACCACCCTGGTTCAGCCACAAAAATGTTAAAGCAGTTGAGTCGCACACTCACTAGACTCAGGTGAACCACGTGTCGAGACACCGGACATCACACTTGCTAACATTTATGCACAACCACAGTTGTTCATCGCTTTGTATGACGAACATTAAGACTCCAACATTCATCCAATACACGTTATCGCATACGGAGTTACAGATCACCTCAGAACATCTGTATAATCACACCCTTCATCATTCTAAACGAAACACGACGAAGTTTCGATACATGATCCTCCACTACCCGTCCCTCCATCCCTCCTTTCCACCTCGCCTCACAGTCATCTGTCAGAGAAACAATGGGGTCCAATGGCATTACTATTTGTTTTTCTCTTTACCTTCCACTATACATACGTGGCAAACACTTGTATTTACAAATAATGATGATAGAACATTGTTTCTATGGGTACTCGATACTGTAGCGGAGAGGTAGCTCTAATGTGTCTGCCCATTCACTTATTATTACTACGATGTAAACAAACACAGTGGTGCCACATTTCACCAAACAAACCACCAGCTGTACTTTTTAGAAGTGGAGGTAACTGTACCACTTCAATCGTATCAAAACATGTAATGATAATTACTGTGCCAACAGTGTACCACTTATGTATCATTGTATGCCTTTGTTCATTATTATGCTTGTAATGATAATTCCTTCTGTACCTTCTATGTCCTGTGATACCGATTTTGTTTTTCTCATGCACCCCTCCCTGCTTGGCCTTCAGAGACAGTGTTCCCCAGAGTGTTGGGGCTTGTACTGAAGGGTAAATAAAGAACCTAAATAAAAAAAAAAAAACGTCAAAGAATTATATCCGGTGCTACAGTAGCCTATTATATCTCTGAGCTTCCTTATGTTCTTTCTTACATCATCCTTCTCTTTTAGGAATTTTAAGTTTTATCATTCCCTCTTGAGTACCAGTCTTTAATATTCATTATCTCTTATCAGCCGTTTTCTCTTGATGTTCTGTCTTTTTACACTATTCGTATTCTTAATGGAAACCTGTAACTTCAGCCATGCTTTTCATTGGGCCTGTCTTTTACCCTAATTAACACCGACGAGCCAGCATGGCAGCCTATTACAGCACTAGGTTTTTATTATTCAATTATAGTACGCCATTACTTTAACCAGTTATAGATCGGCAATCTCTAGGTCAATGAGAAGAACTCACCACTACAGTATAGTACTAACTACAAAGAAAGATATTGGAAAATACAGTTAGCAGTAGTATTGTTTAATAAACACGGGCAAATCTATCAATTCCTTTAATCCATTTTTGCGAAGCGCCCTCATTATAGGACTGAACTGGGCATTTTCAAAAGTTAATAAAGTAGGGAACCCCACGATAGGGACCTATGAGTTTCGCGACTGTATGCCGGTAGACTGAAGGCAGTACGCTTAGTGTCCTTCCAGCAAAATCCCTCACACAGGAACCCTGGGAGTTAATGGAGCAGGCAGTGTAAAATCTATCAGTTCCTTTAATAATGCCATTGAGGTAGAAGATATAGCGAACAAAATTTTAAAAATCCCACTACATTAACTACACGAACTTCTCACGTAGATACGAGCTCATTGCATTCTCCCTTATCGAATATTTCACTGTTTGTTCTGTCCGTCCAAAGCTTGATTTTTTTTTATATTCCAAAGCATCCTCAGACCCACTGAATCTAATTCAGTAGCAACAGAAAGCCGTGCAGTATAGCAGTCTTCTGTAACCATTCATCCAATTGAAAAACACATATTAGTTTAAATAGCTCAAAATAACGCGCTGACGTCAGTTTCACACACACACACACACACACACACACACACACATATATATATATATATATATATATATATATATATATATATATATATATATATATATATATATATATATATATATATATATATATATATACTGTATATATATATATATATATATATATATATATATATATATATATATATATATATATATATATATATATATATATATATATATATATATATATCAATCCATCATCCAATCCCACATTGCCCCATGAGGAGCGTAGGAGCCCGGGGCTAGGCAGTTGGTCCCGACATTTAAGATGAGAGTGACCAGCCTCACTCATCCATGAGCGGCATTACATGAGCAATCAACCCCAAGCACCGCTTGGATATAAACCTTCACCGGCTCAATCCGATTGGAGCGCAATAATTACCCACTAAACCACCAGGCGCCTTAACTTGGTTATTTGGTTAACACCCAGCGTAGTAAATGGTTTCCTGGTGTACAGGAAACCATTTGGCTTGTCCCTTAGTGTAGAGTCACCCACAGGCAGAAGGAAGGGGTAAGAATGAAGGAAAGAAGGACAGAAGGGGGAGTGTAAAGTCACCCGTTGGCAGAAGGACAACACAAGAATGAAGGAAGGAAAGACAGAAGAGGATGGAAGGAAAGAAGGATGGAGGAGAAGAAAGGGCAGACACCCGACAGCAGCACTACATCGAGTGAATGGATGGTGAGCGCCCCCCACCTACCACTACGCTAAATGATGTCTGAACGTGATAGAAAATGCGAAAATGACAACGTTCCCAGTTATATACTACAGAGTACTCACACTTAGGGCTGGGGTTCTTTCGTAACACTTCTTAGCGATTTATTCTGCATATTACACATCAGCATCATCGTTTATAACTTTTATGAAAACTATGTTACTTAAGGCTTTTAAATACTGTTAAAACAGCGATAATGAAAAAGTAAAACAAACTTCTCAGTAAGCGGTGATACAAAGCCTCCGATGCCACCATAGATACGGGCCTAAAGCTCAGCAGATCAGGGATACCAACCTGTCACGTTAGGAGTTTGTTTTCAGATTTCTCGACTGGTGTGTCATATAGTATCATGCTACAAGAGTACCAATAATTTTTTTGGTGGGTGTAAAAATAATTACCGCTTATGCTATAACACACTATCAGAACAAGTAACTAGATAATAAGAAATGACCTTCTAATCCCGGTAATGAGATCATCGGAGCCCAACAAACTTTTCAGGTTGTTGTATAAGCTATATTATTATTCTAAAAAAGGGAGGAGGGGGCAATATTTTTGTCAGCAACTGTTCTAGGCTCTTGCAGTACTAGTTTTTTGCCATGAGGTCGCCCCAGTACGTCCATACAAAATCAGTCTGTTTGCAGTTCAGCTCTCGATTTTGCAGTTGTTCTGTATTGCATGAATAATGTACGTAGATAGTGTTTTCCCTTTCCCCTTGTTTTGATAATGAGCATAATTTAACATATTGTCCACAAAATGCATGCCTTACATAAGTATTTCCAAATGTACAAGCAAAACAATGTTTCAAGAAATAATTGCAAGCAATGTTGAAAACATTTCCATTCTGATTGCAAGCAATGTTGAAAACATTTCCATTCTGATTGCAAGCAATGTTGAAAACATTTCCATTCTGATAAGATAATTTTATAAGTGCTAAAGTTCGTTTCCGTACGTAATGAAACTTCGCAGTAGGGAACTACGTTACAAAAAGGATATTCTGTTTTTCGTGAGCCATGGCCGTGCCTCGCCAGTAATGATCCTCGAGCTGTTGGAGAATGTTGATTTAATGAGCAAGTCGGGTGGAGAGGGAGTGACTTTGGCGGAAAACAACCCCGGCACACACCACCACCACTCTTGCACCAGCTCAGGCACACGCTGGGGGTACGCAAGGGTATTGGACATGGGAGAATAGGTGCTGCTGAATGGGAACAACTGAGCAGACATTTGGGCTGAGTGAGAAAACAGGAGGGAGCTGACAGACTTTGGGGGCTGACTGGGGATGACTGATCACAAGAAACGCAGGGAAACGGAGTGAAAGTAAGGAAAAACAAGGATTAGCTGATTGAAGACACTGTGTGAAGCTGAGCAAAGAGACGTAGTAGTGAGCGGGAAAAACTAAATACTTTCGTGGTAAGAATGAGTGGGGAAAACTGAGCACAGAGAAGATGGAATGAGCGGAATAACTTACAGAAACCGAGTACAAGAAGTGTGGAGATGAGTCAGAAAACTGAACTCAAACAAAATAGGACAGAGTGAAGAAACTGAGCACAAACATGGTGAGGCTGAGTGGGGAATTTGGGGGAAACTGAGTGTAAACACGGTGGGCTGAATGGGGAAACTAGTGGAATCTTAGAACAAACAGTGTGAGGCTGGTAGGGAAAATCAGGACAAATGAGCTGGGAATGAGTGAGGAAACTGAGATAAACTGAAACAGATATGTCTTCCTAAGTGGGAAAAACTGGTAATAGGCAATATGGGATTACTCCCAACCCTTCTTCTTCCTCCCCAGAAAGGTTTCAGTCATCGTAAGACTATCGACAAACACGGATTCCAGTAGCTATCGCAATCCATCATCTTTTTTTATGACAGAGATCATGACTTGATATCAAGTGTGGCACGGTCACGGGTTATATCTTATACTGATTTCTTATTCCCAGATATAATCCTGGAGTTTTAAGTCAGGTGTATTCATTATTTTCAGTATTATATCTTGGTGGAGGAATTAGATAACGTTGTACTCAGAGTATATTACCTTTAATTTTATATAAAATTTTCTAATGCAGGTTCACCCAGAAAGTTTCCTTTATATGTGTATGGTTGTTCTGCTTAGTTTTTTGTAAACTTAATTATGCTGCTTATATTGTATCGTCATTGTTCCTGAAACTATTTTATGGAGAGCTGCTCATCTGGGCAATGTATCTATGCCATACTGCTATTATTAGCCCTGCGAGAGCCAAATGATGTTACTCAGCTTAGGTGAACATCTGAACTCCCCCGCAGCGATGGAAATAGAAGCAACTGTAAAATAGGTTATTCTCTTTTGGGTAGTCCTTTTCCCAGTTTTCAAAACTCATATACGGTTCCTGCCTGTAAGAGAAATCATCACAGTAGTGGAGTTTAATACGGTGCACTGGTTAACTCCTTGAATCCGGTGACGTACTTCTCGGTTTATTCTTGTCTCCACTTGAATTTAACCAAGTCTGGTTTTGAACGAGTTAATGAAAGCTATATCGCACCCTTGTAGTTCGGAAAAAAAAATGATTCACATTATTCAAAAATAAATTAATAAAAACGTCCTTAAACTGAAGGGGTTAATACAGAGTTAGGTTTGAATGGAAGTGCAGTGAAAATCTTAACGAAACAGGGTCCGAAGCTTCAGGCTTTTGCGAAACATGAAGGATGCATACCCTGGGTCAGAGGGGGTGGCGGTGGTGTAAACGAAAGCACGCTTGTCTTGCAAGCGTGAGGTCTTGGGTTCGATTCCCGGACCAACGACAGGACGTTTGGGCAAGATGTCTTTTATCCCAGTCTGTTCTTTACCTGCAACTGAAAATGGGGACTTGGCTGTAATGCGACGGCTGCGTGTCGTATTCTCGGGGAATGTTTGGTTGCTCTCTATCTCAGTCACACTTGTATGTGTCTGTGATTGTCTCTTGTCCACAAAATACCTGCTCATGTTGGGATAAGCCCAGGCATCTTAAATGTACTCCTTTCCCCTCTCCCCCTCCCCCCTCCTCGTTCCTTCATACTTGGTGGTAAAGCTCTCAACATTTTGGTGCTTTACTTTTCAATCATACAGTCAGTCAGAGGGGGAAAAAAACGAGAAAGTTATTTTAACAAGGAACAAAACGTTATCATTGAAAACTTCCCCCTCCAGACTGTGAGTACTTCTAGTAACAAAATACGGGCTGGTTGACAGCCTCTTGCCAGTTGTTGGTAGTGCTCAGCCACTGTTCGTCGATCAACATTCGACTTGACAAGGCCTTTGGCAATGTACTTATATCAAAGTCAGACTCCAGTGATCTGTGTGAGTAGTCTATACTGAAATTAATTTTCAGGGGGACAGATTGCTGGAGTGTTGAAAAATGTTTGAAATTACGAGACATGCACAATTTAGGACATATATCGGTAAACTGTTTTGCTAAAAATCACTTCAGTACGATAAATAACAATGAACAATGACTTTCAGAACTTGGTATTGTGATCAAGGGAGCCCAATAGACTTTTTGGTATACGAGTTTCATGATTATTCGAAAAAAAGTGGAGCTTTATTACTGTCTTAGATTATATTACAGGCATAAAACAGGTGAACGGAACTGGCGATTAAGCCTCAAGAAAAAAGATGAAAGAACATAGAGTATAAGGTATAATTAAAACAGGAGGAATGTGTATAAAAAAATATTGAGGCCGTATTATTCAGAACATATGGAAAAGCAACCGGTTTTTGACGATAATTTCTGGAGCACGTATAACAGTAGAACACGCCTGACCTTTCTACGGCGTTGTTGATTACACTCTGAAATGCTGGATGCAGGCCGATCGCGTTGAACGACTAAAGGTGTTCATTTTCAGAACGGGAACAGGTTTATACCACTGTGGATTTTTATTAATGCAGTCGTGATTTATTTATAGTGTCAAGTAAGACTGCCACTCGGCGAGAGTTATCGGAGAGAAAGAGGCATATCGCTGCAGACAAGATGGTGCAGTGATTCCTCGGCTGATCGGGGAAAATATATATATATATATATATATATATATATATATATATATATATATATATATATATATATATATATATATATATATATAATATGTAATCTTAAAAAGAAACAAACTGAGAGGAAAGTGATGAGAAATATAATCCATAGTGACACTCAGTGATTTCCCTACATGTCCCGGCTTTCGAATTCCTGAGGCAAAATTCCAGCCCGCATCAACAGTTTTTCACACAGTTTGTAATCAATAGGCCACAAATATTTTGAGTACCGATCCTTTTCACACAGCCTGAGGGCTGAAAATGGAACAGATAATTCATTATAAACACTCCTCACGGTTATATATTTTACCATATAACTGTATTCGATATGTATCCTTATAGAATATTGCATATCCTTGAAATGCAATGGAGCACAAAGCATGGAAAACTCTTTTCAAGATATTCGTCTTTGTCTTTACTAGTTGTGCCTTCTTTCTTTATTTGTACTGAAAAATATCATTAATCATCTTTAATGATACTGTTTTTCGCACCTTTTCCTTCTCATGCTTTTTTACAGCCACCACAAGTTTTTTCCCTGCCTCAACAAGAGGCAGCCAAATCTGGTTAATTAAATTCTTCCCCGCAAAAAGTCTCCCGTAAAACTGAATAAACGCATGAGACGTAAAGATGAAAACATTAGAAATAAAGTCATCAGGTTAAAAGGGTTAATGTTATGATAGAAATAAAAAGGGTATGGACAAAGTGAGGTGCAATGGTGACAGGTGAAGAGGCAAGGCAGACTTAATATGCATGTCAAGGTGGTCGCTGTAGACTGACTGGTACTTTAAATGCTTGCCAAAGGTCTTTATCTAATTTTTCATGCAGAACAATAGCAACGAAAATAATTTTTCCACGGCGCTCTTGATTACCTAGAGTCTCATCAATGACACACACACACACACACACACACACACACACACACACACATATATATATATATATATATATATATATATATATATATATATATATATATATATATATATATGGGGAAAATACTCTCATTTTGTTCCCACACCATATGTCCCACATACTTATGGGCAAGGATAAAAAAGTCGCTGCGTAATTCTTGGGAAAAACATGAAGTATCTGCCCAGAAGCAGAAAAACTGACCCCTGAGTAAAGAGAGGGAAGATTGTGAGGTCTAGGGTTCTGGCCTTACAGGCAACAAAATTTGATAACAAAAAGATTTATCCTTCTTGACGGCTCGCCTATCTCTCTACATTAGTTTCTCATCTTCTATTTCATCCATTCGCTCCTGGGGTAACTATGCCAGTGACACCTCCCTTCCTGAGGGAAGAAATTTACCGAAGGTAAATATCTGGATACTGAACAGAGTAAATTCTGGAAAGGTAATCTGCTAAATTATTAGTAACACCCTTTACATGTCACACAACAAGGGAATATTCCTGCAAAAATAAGGCCCAGCTGGCCAATCTAAGATCTTTTTCCTTAAATTGAGACAAAAATTTCAGAGGGTGGTGATTAGTGTACACTACCATATCACCTGACCCTGGACCTACATAAACAGGGAAGCGTTGAAGGGTAAGTATGAGTGCAAGGAGTTCTTTCTCAATAGTTGAATAATTTCTTTGGGCCCTATTTAATGTTTTGCTAAAACAGCACACAGGCATCTCAAAACTTTTATCATTATCCTGAAGCAAAACTGGGTGGCCCCTAGGCCACTGGCATCAACAGCTAATTTAAAAGGTTTATCATAATTTGGAGCTTGAAGCACTGCGTGACTTGATAGGATGGCGTTGACTTTAGAATAGGCATCCTCACATACTGACTTCCACTCATACTTGATTACTTTTCTTAACAAATCAGTGAGGGGAGCTACAAGATCAGAGAAGTTCAGGACAAAATGTCTATAGTACACTTCCATACCGAAGAATCGCTGCAACTCTCTTATTTTTGGGTTGGAGAGCATTGACTTTGGCCTGAACTTTAACATCAGGTGGACTCACTTGTTCCTAATCCGACCACATAACCTAGGTACTGCACTCGAGCCCTTACAAATTCAGATTTAGTTAAACTAAGCACTAAATTAGCAGAGAACAGTCTCTGCAGCAAGGCATCTAGTTGGCTCAAGTGTTGTTCCCAAGTGTTGCTAAAAATAACATCAATGTAAGTAACACAACTTTCTACATCCTTGGTGAGACCATTCATCAGCCTCTGGAAGGTGGCAGGAGCATTCTTCATATCATAGGGCATGACTTTAACTTTATAAGCCTTGCCACCAACCATAAAACAGGAAATTTCTTGGGCCTTTTCTGTGAGTGGGACTTGCCAATATCCCTTCATCAAATCTAATTTTGTAATAAACTTGGCACTGCCTACCGCGTCCACACAATCATCTATTCTAGGAAGTGGGTAGGGTTCAGTCTTGGTAAGGGAGTTGACTTAATGATAATCAATACAAAAGCAGTGTGACCCACCAGGTTTTGGAACCACTATGACTGGGGAGCACCACTCACTTTGACATGACTCAATGAACCCCTGCTGCAACATGTAGTTCAGTTCCTCTTGGATGGTGGTCTGCTTCTGAGGACTATCCTGGTAGGGTGACTGCTTAACAGGGCTGGCGGTGGCTCAGTCGGTAGAGAGGTGGCCTGCATCCTAACGGACCCAGGTTCAAATCGCGGCTGGGGCAGGGAACAGTTTAAGGATTTGAATTTCATTAAATCAGGCTTTACTGATCTACCAGAAGACCCGCCGACATGTCGTAAAAATACCCCCGCTAATACCAATACACCAGTTCTGTATGAGACAGCCCTAGCATGTATTCAATATGGACGGTGGGTGTTAGCGCCGAAGTGGTAACATGTAGAGGTGTATGGTATGTGGGAGGACTGCTGGGCCTTGATAGCAGGCTGTGAAGCCTATGCCCAGTGTCGGACAAATAAAAAAAAAAAAATCCACATCGTGCTGTGCAACTTCTGTCCGTCCTGGGGTGTCCCAGAAGACATCAGGGAACTTCCTGAGAAGGGCAACAAGTTCAGTACACTGCTCTGCAGTCAAATGGGAGAGTTTATCAGTTAATATACTCCAAGCCTTGTGGTTTTCTCTCCAACTTGTCGTCTGGTCCAAAGTCAAAAGGCAGCCCTCGTCCTTCACCAACTCGACAGCCAACACGACACATGCAGCACTAGGGGGTCCACGACTCGCCTGTGCTACTCCCTTAACATATCTACATGGCACAATCTTCGTTCCTTCCTCTGGTTGGGGGTTAAGATGACATAATTTACTTCACCTACCTTCTTCTGTACTACACAAGGGCCTAAGAAACTTGCCTGCAGAGGCTGGCCATGAATAAGAAGCAAGACAAGAAATTGATTGCCTGGGTGAAATACTCTGTTCCTAACTTTCTTAGAGTGGTCACACAACCTCTTCATCTTCTCCTGAAATGACTCCAAGTGTGCCCTGGCTACTTCAATACTATAGGCCAGTCTTTCTTTAAATTTTGACACGAACTTTAGCAAGTTAGTTTGGTAATCATCCTTGACCCACGTTTTTTGAGGAGTCTTAGAGGACCACTTACTTCACGGCCAAAGGTTAACTGAAATGGGGAGTAGCCCACGGACTCGCTCAGTGCCTCTCTGGTTTCAAAAAGTAGGAAAGGCAAACGCCTGTCCCATTTCTTTTCATCACACAACTTTTTAGGCATACTCTTTAAAGTTTGGTGATACCTCTCTAATGCACCCTGACTCTGAGGGTGATATGCTGAGGAAGTGATCTGGGATATTCCTAATTCCTTAAGGTTTTGTCTGAACAGTCTGGGATTAAAATTATTGCCTTGATCTGACTGAACTTTCTTAGGGAGACCAAAATGGGTAAAGAAGGTGAGAGTCTCTTTCAGAACCTATTTAACTGAAATATTTCTCACAAGGGAATGGCTTAGGGATAACTAATGGCCATGTCTAACATTGTGAGGATATACTGGCAGCTTGAGGAGGTTTTAGGCAGAGGGCCAACAATGTCCAAAAGGACTCTAGTGAATGGGGCCTCAAACACTGGCAGAGGAATCAAAGGAGCCGCAGGGATGGGTTTATTGCTATTACCGACTAACTGACAGGTGTGACATGTCCTACAGAACCAGGAAACATCTCGACGGATTCCAGGCCAGTAAAATGCTGCCAGATGCAGGGGAAAGTCTTCCTCACCACTAAGTGACCTGCTAAAGAAGAGTCATGAGCAATGGACATAGTTTTTTGCCTATAGAATCTTGGAACCACCACCTGGTGTACAGTCTCCCACTCGTTTCCATGAGCAACAATAAAAGGTCTCCATCTTCGCATTAATACATTGTTTGGCCCTAAACAATAACATTCCTTCAATTCAAACTCACATTCATCTTCTCTAACTGCTGAGTCTTCATATCAGCTAACTTTGCACTTACATCAATCTGGGGAGAATCATCAACCTCTGGCTCATTTAACTGGGCGAAAAAGTTATCACCAAGCCCAGTATCATCGTTGGCATTGTCAGTGCCATTACTGTTAATATTCTTATGGCTGGCCTTTGCCGTCATTGCTCTAGCTACAGCACATGTGGGAAACAATTTAGGACATACAACTTCTAGTTCTTTAGTCCTATCTTCACACAGGGGAGTTTTTGGTATGCAGGGAACAGCACTCACTTGTCCTTCTGCCAAGTCATTACCCAAAAGGAAAGTGACCCCTTGTACAGGTAGCTGGTCAACAACACCCACACGCACTGAACCAGTAACTAACTCTGACTTGAGCTTCACCTTAACTAGGGGAACAGATACAAACTCAGCTATACCCTGTAGCATGACACATTCATTAGGGTCAGCTACATCAACAATCCCTTTCACCATTAGTGACTGTTAAGCTCCTGTGTCTCTGAGTATAGTGACTTCCTTACCACCTTTTCCATAAAGTGAAACTAACCGCTTAGATATGAAGTTAGAAAATAAATGATCTGGGGAGGAGTTACTTTGTGTACTGCTTGGGGGAGGACACTCGGATGGAGTCACATTACTGCTCTCACTTGATCTAGGCGGGTGCATTGCTCCAGTCTTACTAGTGTCTAACAAGGGCTCTGCAGGAGTCTATCAACCACTGACAGCTCCAATCTGGCCTTATCAACAATATGCACCTGCTGGGGGTGGGGGGCTGACTACCGATAACAGTATCTGTGGGTGGCTGCCCTCTGTGTCAAAAGATCCTCAAGAGTTTACCAAAGTATTAGGTTTCACACTTGAACTTTTCCCTCGTTTTTTTCCCACACCAATGCTCCAAGTGCCCCGTTTTCTGGCAATACTGGCAAAATCTGACACTTTTTCTTGACCCTCTGACAACACTGTCCTCACTTACTTTTTTGGAACGAACATGCTCCTGGGTGGCAGTGTTCCCACTAGTGTCAATTAACATTATCTTGCCTTTACCAGAAGAAGGGTTCACAAAATTAGTTATTTCTCCCTCCTACCCTTAACAGATGACTAAAGCTTACGTTCATGCTAATGGATTATACCATAATTACCTGCTACAACACCAGCCTCACCTATGGTATCTAAATCTTTCTCTACTAGGTGTGCAGCAACATCCCCATCTATGTTACCAGTGAAGCTACCCAAGATCATTAATTCTCTCAGTTAGGAGAATGTAACCATTGATCAAATAACTGTGTGAGTACTGTTGCATATTCCACATGAGTCCCATCTTTCTGTTTAAAGGTAGCTATAAATTTAAGCCTATATGCCTCTGGCACGAGTTCATATGGTTTGAGAATGGCATCTTTTAAACAATCATAGTTAGCACTTTGATCAACAGATAAAGACATATAAGCCTCTTGAGCCTTTCCTTTCAAAACACTCTGCAGCATTACTGTCCAAGAGTCTTTTGGCCAAGAAAGACGACCTGCCACTTTTTCAAACATATGGAAGTACTTAGTAACATCTTGCTCATTAAAGGGAGGTACTAGCTTAATGTTCCTGGCAACATCAAAAGATTCCCTTGCAGATGAACTACTAGCCAGAGATGAACTATCAGAGTGCTTTAATCTGATTTCATGATCCATTTCCTTTTGTCTCATTTGAGCTTGTAATTCTAGTTCTCTCATTTTAGCTAACGATTCTTGTTCTCACATTTTAGCTAACGATTCTTGTTCTCTTATTTTATCTTACACTTCTAGTTCTCTCAGCTTAATTCTGGCTAGCTCAGGTTGCACTTTGTCACCAGTATCGTGAGCAGAAAAAACACAGGGGGCATGTATCTCTGACGCCAAAGCCTAAGGGTCAACACCTTGTACAGTATCAAATGGCTCGGAACTAACTATGGAGGAATCACTTTGCTCAAACATGTTGTCCAGTATTAGATCAGTTACCTTAGTCTTAGTGATTGTGGCAGGAAATCTCAACTGTAAGGCCTGGCAAGCAATATGAGCTTGTGTTTTGTGAGTGTTTTTATTCTTGTTGGGGAAAGCTTGGAATCCAAAAATGTTCTCACATCACTAGCACTCATTAGGGCCATGATTACTGATTATAGTTAAGTAAGTAAGAGTAAGCACTGTGTATGTGGCCAAGGTTGCCAATATTATGCCACGGAGCTATCCTGGGAGGAGGTTGCCATATTGTTATGGGGGTATACAGTATATTACTGTGCACTGTGAACCCTTAATTAATCACCAAAGGGGTAAGGTAAAGCTCACAAGAAAACTAACTTACTTTACTTTACACTATAACATACATAGACCAAAGAAGAAATAGGATTCGTTTTACAAAGGGGAATTCACATAGGCCTTACAATACAAATATAAAACGAGTTATATCCTACCTAACCAGATTACAGACATTGGGGGCTAGGTACTCACAGAGCTTGTGGAACTAGGAGAACTCGTCGATGATATAATCCAGATATAATAATCCACACATTAATGTTAAATGGAGAAGTGAACCAAAAATGGGAAATGGTGCACAAACAGTGTGTTGTAATCAAAGTAACGTGCTTAGTAATGTATGAAAATATGTGGGAAAGTGTAACAAGATGTGTAACAAAATGTGACAAAAAGTGTGACCGAAAAGTGGCAAATGGTGTAATATGACAACGAGTGATAAAAAGTGACAAAGTGTAACGTGATAAGTGATAAAAGAGTGACAAAAAGTGTCTCTCTTGCTAGGTCCTCGAGCTTATAAAGGCCTTACTCCAACTCTCCTGGCTAATTAGCTACTAGGCTGTCTCAAGTGTAATCTCGAGACATACACCAACAATGGAGGCACCTGCTACAAATTGGGGTTTAACTCATCTCACACATAGCCAATGGCGAGCCCCCAAGAAAGCCAAGAAAGCGATTTTTAGGCTTCTTTTGTGAAAATACTCTCATTTTGCTCCTCCCACACTCTTATGGCACATCCACTTATGGTCAAGGACAAAAAGGTCTCTGAGTAATTCTTGGGAAAAAATCAAGCATTATTTACCCAGAAGCAGAAAAACTGACAGTTGAGTAAACAGAGGGAAGATAGTGAGGTCAAGGGTTCTACCCTTACAGGCAGCAAAATTAGATAACAAAAAGATTTATCCTTCTTGACGGCTCGCCTATCACTACATTATCTTCTCATCTCCAGTTTCATCCATTCGCTACTGCGTATCTATGTAACTACGCCAGTGACAGTATATATCACACACACACACACACACACACACACACACACATTTATATATATATATATATATATATATATATATATATATATATACACACACACACAGTAGAATCCCGGAATTCGTACATAATTAGTTCCTGGAGGCCGTACGAGTTGCGAATTATTCGAAAACCGAATCATTTTTTCCCATAAGAAACAATGTAATTTGCATTAATCCGTTCTGTAGTATGGATAAAACGGTAGATTTCGCCATACTATAATGAATGGCAAGATCGAAGATACGGGCTCCACTTTCAAACACTGTAATGAGTTCTTTTTTCAGCTCAATTGTTGTTCTCACTACTTTTCTTTTAGCTGCAGCTGACTCACTAATCTTCTTAGGGCCCATGATTATGTACAATTTTCTATCGAAAATACGTAATTCATCACAAAGTTTAATCGAGCCTGTATGACTGACGCATAGCTGGCAGGAGACAAAGCCCGACTGGCGACCATGTGGCACCTACGACGCCGCATCTCTTAGTGCGAATAACGGGTCACTGTATGAAAACTGGAGCGATTTTTGGGCGAAAAAGCTGTACGAAAACCGAATTGTACGAGTAGAGAGGCGTACGAATTCCGGGGTTCCACTGCATATATATATATATATATATATATATATATATATATAATATCTATCTATCTATCTATTGCCAGACGCCTCAATCCCGTTTGGGGTGGCCACAAACAAATCGCCTCCAAGTCGCTCAGTCCACCGCCATTTCACTGCCCTGCTCCCAATTCACACACCCCTCTCTCATATACCTCTCCACCCCATCCCTCCATCTCATCCTCGGCCTCCCCCTCCCTCTTCCCCCCTCCACCTCACTCACATACACTCTCTTCGTCAGTCTTTCACCCTCCATCCTCTCCACGTGGCCAAACCACTTCAGTGTGTTCCTCATAACGCTTCCTATCACATCCACATCCACACCACAATGCTGCTTTATATCCTCATTCGTCAGCCTGTCTCTCCATGTGACTCCACAGGCTCCTCTTAAATAACTCATTTCCACTGCTCTCACTCTTGACTTGTGTCCTTCCAACAACGTCCAAGCTTCACTTCCATACATTAGAGTTGGTATCACAATACTGTCATGTAGTAACTTTTTCACTTCCATGCTCACTTCCCTGTTTCTTATCACTGCTTTCAAAGAACCAGCAACCTTTCTTCCCTGCTGTACCCTTTCAAGCACTTCACCCTCCAAACCTCCATCCTTACTCATCACACTACCCAAGTACTTAAACGTACTCACATTTTCCAATTCCTCACCATCCAACCTCGCTGTACATTCACTGACTTCACCTCTCTCAAAGACCATCACTTTACTCTTCCCTACATTCACCTTTAGTTTCCGTTTCTTACACACTCTCCCAAACTCATCCACCAAGCCTTGCAGCTCCCCTTCGTCTTCACTCAACAACACAGTATCATCTGCAAACAACAGTACAGGAAGTTTCCAAACACTATCCTCTCTCACCAGGGCCACTCCAACATCTACTACCCTACCTTGTACCTCTTTTATTACCCCATCCATGTACAGATTGAACAACCATGGAGACATGACACATCCCTGTTTCAACCCAACTTTCAAAGAGAAAAATTCACTTAGTTCACCATCCACACCACTGCAGCCTTCGCACCATCGTACATACTCTTCACTGCATTCAACAACTTCCCATCTACTCCATATATTCTTAACACTTTCCACAATCCTTGTCTATCCACCCTGTCATATGCTTTCTCCAAACCCATGAAAGCCGCGTACAACTTCTTTCCCTTCTCTAGAAACATTTCCATTAAAGATCTAAGAATGAATATCTGATCTACACAACCTCTTCCCTTCCTAAAGCCTCTCTGTTCTTCTCCAACTAATTTCTCTGTTCTTTCTCTAACTCGGTCAATAAGTATCCTACCATACACTTTTCCTATTATACTAAGAAGACAAATGCCCCTATGATTACCACACACTTCTTTTTCCCCTTTTCCTTTGTACAAGGGAATAATTATACCTGACTTCCAATCCTCCGGGACTCTACCTTCCTCCCAGGCCAATCTGCACATCTTCCACATCCATTCTACTACTATCTCTCCCCTATGCTTCAGCATTTCACCACACACTCCATCAATTCCTGGGGCTTTACCCAATTTAACTTTCTTCATTGCTTCCACAACTTCTATCCTACTGATTTCTTCCTGTCTTCTCACCTCCCTCCTTCTCCCAGTCATTCCCCAGCCACTTATACTCGCATTACTTCCATCCTCTATGTTCAACAATTCCTTAAAGTGTTCTCTCCATCTGCTCGCTTTTTCTCCCTTCTCCACTAGTAATCAACCAAATTTATCTTTCACTCCCCTGCTAACTTCACTTCCACCCTGTCTTACTCTTTTCACCTCTTTCCAGAACATTTTCTTACAGTCCCTCCACTTTACACTCAAATTCCTTCTAAATTCCTCATCCACTCTCTTCTTACTAATCTTTTCACCTCTCTCTTTCTTTCTACATATAACTCTCTCTTTCGCCTCTCAACTCTTCCATGCCCCTATTTCTCATCCATTCACTGTATGCTTTCTTCTTTTGTGCCACAGCCTGTCTCACCTCTTCAGTCCACCACGCTGTTCCTTGCACCCCCCCCCCTCCGTCTTCTCTTCCTTCCACACACCACATCACATGCTGGACATATTTCTTCTGTAAATATCCTACACACACCTTTCACGTCTCCCATCTGCTCCAATTCATATTTGCCCAATCTTTCCTCCACTTCTCTCTTATACTCTGCCTTTTTCTCATCATCTTGTAACCTTTCCACTCTCCTTGCAACTGCTCCTTCCTCTCGTCTTTCCCTTCTTCTATTCCTCCATCTTACTTGAATTCTAATTCTGGCCACCACCAAGTAGTGGTCAGAAAATCCACTCCCCCAACCTCTATAAGCTCTTGCATCCATTACACATCTTCGCATCCATTCATTCACACACACTTAATCAGTCATTGCCTTCTTTTCATTCAGTTCACCACCCACCCTTCTCATCACTCGCCATGTATACCTGTGGATCATTTTATGCCTGAAGAGGGTATTGGCTATCACCAACCCCCTCCCAGCACAAATGTCCACTAACACACCCCCATTCTCATCTATCTAGCAGGCACACCCCACTCACCAACTATTCCATCCACCTTCACATTCCCAACTTTACCATTCATATCACCGATCAAAAACACTCTCTCATTCCTTCCAAACTTTTCCATGCACACTTCTACATTTGTCCAGAACTCTTCTCTCACTCTTCTAGCACGATCTTGCATTGGCGCATACACACACACAATCGCCCACATTTGTATTCCAACTTTCAAGTTTACCCACACAATCCTTGACCCAACTGATCCATACTGTCTTATGCTCTTCTTCCATCTTTTACTCACAACTATACATACTCCTTCCTTTGCCCTCTCATTCTCACCTACTCCTGCACATATACCCCATCCATACTCCCATTCTCTCACACTTTCTCCTCTCCATTTTGTTTCAGTTATTCCACATACATCCACTTTTGCACCCTCAAGCACCTGGACAATCTCTCTCTCTTTCACCTCATCATTCGCTCCCCTTACATTCCACGTTCCGATAACCATGTCCTTTGTCCAGTCCTTGGTCGTCATCGTTTGGTCAGTCCTTGTCCGAGGCTTATTGTTTGTTTTTTTACTTAGTTGTTTTCCGGGGAGGGGCACTAACCCTCCGCCAACCCTTTTAGTCGCCTTTTACGACAAGCAGGGATACTGGGGGAGTATTCATCAGCCGTTTGAGTATCCACTGCAGGACCGACCTATCCCGACCGAAGTCAGAACGATACAGCCAATGTATCTCTACCAAGTGGTTTAGGTTGTCTGGAAGAGATTGTATGTAGGGTGAGAAGTGCTTGTAAGTGTTATTCTAGTGTTGGAGTGGCTTTGGATGTGTGTGTAGTCTGTGAACCAATTGTAATCAGCCCGTGCAAACCGATTGGGTGCAAGCATACTTTATAGTAAGCGACACTGGTTCAACCACGGCACCCCTTGTGTCTGCCAATGCAGTACGTGGCAGGGTGAACACTTCCAAAGTTTATTACCCTGGCGGGGCACGAACCCTGGTTCACCTGTGTACGAAACGCACACTCTACCACTGAACTATAGAGGCTCCATATATAGATAGATAGATAGATAGATATCCCATTAGAACCCAGGGGTGCTGGGCGAGGCATGGCACTGGGTGGGTACTAAGCATACCGCCCTCCACCTATCGGCTCATAGTCGCGAAGCTCATAGGTCCCTATCCGGGGGTTCCCTACTTTATAAGGTCTTGAAAAATCCCAGTTCTGTCCTATATTCCGGACACCGGGCTCCAATGGGTTAAATATATATATATATATATATATATATATATATATATATATATATATATATATATATATATATATATATATATATATATATATATATATATTGTTACGGAACAGAGAAAGATAATGTACACTTTAAGTGAGAATATATATATATATATATATATATATATATATATATATATATATATATATATATATATATATATATATATATATTGTTACGGAACAGAGAAAGATAATGTACACTTTAAGTGAGAATACTAAAAAAATCACTACTGTCCCGTAAAGTTCCAGGTTCAAAACAAAGAGTTAGGTAAAATTACATGTTAAAGTTTAATGCTCAAACTAACGACAAAACATTCAGGACTCATAAGGATAATGTAATGGCAAAAAACAGGTTAAATATATGGTTAACTGCAATAGCCTCTATTAACATGAAATTAGCAAGAGTAAATTTACCTAAGTCAGCCCTGATAAAATGAAAATACACTGGGTAATTGTCACGGGGTTTTTATAATATCACGGTAATTTTAGAATATAAATGGTTAAATGTTATTTAAATTGATAATAATATTCAATAATATTGAAGAGCAGAGACAATGATTGTCTTGCTACATCAAGCAACGATTACTTTACGCTGACTTGCTACGATTCTCTAAGATCGAGAATTTATAAACTTTCTCAACAGTACACAGCAGAGACTAATTACTCACAATTGCTGAATTACTGTACTGTTAGCCTCTGGAGAAAGTTACATCACCCCTGACAATAAATAACTAATACTAATAATAATAACATCAGGTTCTTGCTGATGCATTAACTCCTATCTGGCACAACGGATTTTAAGTTAATACAAGACTGGTCTAAGTACCAGTTATGAAAGCAAACGTTTATGCAAGCTAGGAGCTATATGGAAAATGAGCTTAATTATGGAGAAATGAAACAAGATTTTACTTTACATTGGGCTCAAGAAAGGAACTGTTAAATTTATTAATCATAAAAAATAAATTTAACGTTACAATTCAAATCAAATTAAATGAGACGCACTCACTCACTCACACAATAGCTAAATACTTATGCCTAGGAAAAAACAACTTAATTAAACTCTTATGACTAGGGAAATACAAGAAGGAAATACTATAGTCGATGAATGCTGCGTATCATCCAAGCTGAACTAGGATGGAAGTACTGAAGAACTGTGGAGTTTGGGTACTAGCTGACCTCACACTGCTGGCACAGGACCTCACTCCGTCGCAGCAACAACTGGACTGAGTAAGTCGTGGGAACAAAAGCGGAGCACTAGGCCGCATTTTTAACGGTCAAGTGCAAGCAGGGGCGAACGATAAAGAAAACAATAGTATCGCTCAGTACAGCACTTAGTGACATGCATTAAATCGGTCACTTTTGAAAACAGTGACGAATGTTTTGAAAAGTATACTCCGAAATGGAGAGAGAAACGGTTAACTGAGCGATACACAGTGAGTTTTCCACTAATAGTTCGTGGCTTCTCACAAAAGGGAAATGTCGCGAATTGATTCGTGACAGTAATGCTCAGTTAATGCAAGATAAATTATTACAGATACAAAATAATATTAAAACTGGCTGACAAAATGAATCCTACACAAATTACAAAAAAAAACTCACTAGGCCTACAAATCAACACCTTATGCTATACAGTACAAGGAAAAAATGCAATAACAGTTATACTCAAATTACACAGCTGCTAGATGGTTGGAGACTTCCTGAGCACTCACAACAATAACTGTACAGGGGAGGACAGAGATGTGAACAAAATGAGGAGCAGATCTAAGTGGCAATTAATGTAGAGACTGAGCTCATTATATAGGGGCCAGCAGAGCTTGATACAACTTGTAAGAAGGACGCGCAAATGAAGCCATGGGGACAAAGAGTTGACAATCCCGCTCTGAACAACAGAAAGAACGACTTACTCTACTATAACGGTAGAAGGGGGGGACTGAGGCAGAACACGCTCGTGATCAAACATGCAGCATACTGTGCATTAAAATTACACAAAGGATGATGAAATCATAGGCTATGTAACACCTCTCCACAAAGAAAAAGAAATTTACAAAGGAAATTTCTTATTACTCTAAAACAATCTGTCTAAAGTCTAGATAAGCAATCTGCAATAACATTTTCTTTCCCCTTGACATGTTGTATGTCTAATGAATACTCCTGAAGAAGTAGACTCCATCTTGTCAATCTCTGATTTTTATCTTTAAACTTACTAAGGAATTTCAGTGGGTTATGATCGGTATAAATGACTATGGGGTCAAAACCATAACAGAAATAAAATGAAAAATGCTGTAAACCCAAAATCAAGGCCAAAAGCTCTTTCTCAATAGTTGAGTAGTTCTTTTGAGGTGGAGTGAACTTCTTACTGTAATAAGATACAGGATGTTCAACACCCTGATCATCCTCTTGCAGCAAAACAGCCCCAGCTCCTGTATCACTTGCATCAACAGCCACCTTAAAAGGCTTAGCAAAATTTGGAGTAGCGAGCACTGGCTGACTTAATAGGATAGCTTTAAGTTTGTTGAAAGAGGATTCACAGTTATCGGTCCAGACAAATTTAACTCCCTTTTTCAGTAGGTCTGTAAGTGGTGAAACAAGAATAGAAAAGTTAAGAACAAATCTCCTGTAATAACCTACCATTCCCAAAAATCTTTGTAGCTCTTTCCTAGTTTTAGGTCTGGGAAGATCACCTATAACCTGAACCCTAGCTCCTGGTGGTGCAACATGTCCATCACCAATTACGTACCCAAGGTACTGAACTTTAGCTTGACCAAACTCGCACTTTGATAAATTAGCTACAAGATTAGCCTGAACTAAACGCTCAAGAAATTTACTGACATGGCATAGGTGATCTTTCCAGTTGTCACTGAAGATTAATACATCATCAATATAAACAACACACCCTGCCAAACCCTCTGTTACAACATTCATGAGCTTCTGAAAAGTGGCTGGTGCATTCTTCATACCATATGGCATTACGGAACATGCAAAAGTCTTTCCTAGTGTTACAAAACATGAGATCTCCCTAGCACGTTCAGTCATAGGTACTTGCCAGTATCCCTTTAACAAATCAAACTTACTTATGTACCTAGCCTTTCCGATCTTGTCTATGCAATCTTCCACACGAGGGAGAGGGTAAGTGTCTGTTTTGGTTATCTGATTAACACGTCTGTAGTCGATGCAAAGCCGCTGTGACCCACCTGGCGTAGGGACTAGAGTGACAGGAGAACTCCACTCGCTCTGACAGGGCTCAATCATCTTGTGGTCCAACAGGTAGCCAAGCTCCTTCTGGATGAGAGGAACTTTCACCGGGTTCACACGGTAAGGAGGCAATTTAATTGGCTTTGCGTCTCCAACATCGACATCATGCATCAACACAGTGGTTCTTCCTGGAGTGGCACGGAAAACTTGCGGGTACTCCTGCAGTAATGCCGAAAACTCCTGCCTTTCCTCAGGAGGTAGGTGAGAAAGCTTAGTCTGGAGATCATTCATGATATCAGGATTCTTCCCCAAACTATCACTCAGGCTCATACTGCATGGGAGAGCTTCACTTGCAGACTCGAGTGGAACAGCTACAGTGCAGACTGGATTATTTTCGTCCCGCCTGTGATATAACGTTAGCATGTTGATATGACATAGTTGCTTGTTCTTTCTACGATCTGGTGTGGCGATGACATAGTTGACATCACCGAGTTTCTTCTCCACGAAATAAGGACCACTAAACTTGGCTTGAAGAGGTTGCCCATGCACTGGTAGCAGAATGAAAACCTGATCTCCTGGCTGAAAGTGGCGTAACCTGGACTTCTTATCATACCAAGTCTTCATCTTCTCCTGAGCAGCTCCTAAATTCTCTCTCGCCAGTTGTAAAGCAGTGGACAGCCGTTCTTTGAACTTCATCACATACTCCAGCAGGTTGACGTCATCTTCCTCCGACAGCCAGCATTCCTTGAGTAACTTAAGGGGTCCTCTTACTTCATGGCCAAACAGTAGTTCAAAAGGTGAGAAGCTCAGTGATTCATTTGGAGATTCTCTTGCAGCAAACACAACGAATGGAAGACCTTTATCCCAGTCTTTCTGATGTTCCAAACAGTATTTCTTGAGCATCGATTTGAGAGTTTGATGATATCTCTCCAACGCTCCTTGGGTCTGGGTATGGTAAGCTGAGGACGTGATCTGGGTGATGCCCAACTGTTTCAGAGACTGCTTGAAAACATTCGACATGAAATTACTTCCCCGGTCTGACTGTACCTCCTTGGGGAGACCAAACTTGGTGAAGAACCCTAGCATTTCCTTAACCACTTTCTTTGCTCAGATATTTCTAAGTGGAATGGCTTCAGGATAACGAGTAGCCATATCAATCAGGGTCAACACATAAGAAAATCCTGAAGAAGTCTTAGGAAGAGGGCCCACAATATCCACCAACACACGGGTGAAAGGCGCTTCAAAAGGAGGAATGGGAACTAGAGGTGCAACCTTTTCGGTCTGATTACATTTCCCCACAACTTGACAGGTGTGACAAGACTTACAATACCAGGAAACATCCCTGAAGATACCTGGCCAGTAGAAGTGTTTCAAAATGCATGCCACAGTCTTCCTCACTCCAAGGTGTCCTGCCAAACTGGAATCATGAGCCACTCTAATGATATCCTGCCTACAAACACGAGGGATGACAACTTGATGTACAACCTCCCATTCACAGTCGGCTGATGCTGTTGGGGGTCTCCACTTCCTCATAAGTACTCCTGACTTTATATAATAACAAGTAGAAGCACCAGCTGACTCTTCCTCACTGCAAGCAGAGTTAGCTAGACCTTTCAACTCAGGGTCAGCAACCTGCAACTCAACCAACTCTCGACGAGACAAATTATCAACACTACGGGGTACTGCCTCATCTGATGAGTGGTCCAAATTAGCAAGAAAAGTGTCAGCTAGGATAACATCATCATCATCATTATCCTCTAAATCACCAGTAACTTTAGACTTAGCCCTAGTGACAGCACATGCAGGGAACACATCAGGGACATCACAATCCTGGGTCGCAGCCACTGGCTCACTAGACAACTGAGGAGCTGGACACACTTGACTTCCACCAATATCATTTCCAAGTAAGAAAGTTACACCTGACATTGGGAGTGTCTCAACCAACCCAACCATAACGGAACCATTAGCAAAACCAGACTCTAAATTCACTCTGCATAGAGGGACAGAGAAGTAATTATTCCCTACACCTTGTAAGATTACAGTTTCATCAGAGGAATTAACATTAGAGCCTAGAACACTGGTCAGCATAAGGGATTGGCAAGCACCTGTATCACGATATTTTTTAACTGATTTCCTGTCGTTACTGTCCAGAGGACTGACAAAACCATCAGACAGGAAATTAGCACATGAACTCTTGAGCGTGTCACCCACGTTACTGCTCAAAAGAGGAGCTCCATCATGAGAATTTAAGTTACCCATCAGAGCAGGTTCAGTTAACTCAGTTAAAGAATTCTGGGAACTCTCAAGAGTGGACACTAGACCAATTGACTAAATATTTAAAGACTCCTTTTCTTCACATCACGCTGTCTCCTGAAACATTTCTCCGTAGTATGACCAAGCTTACTACAATAAGTACATTTACTTTTCTGAAACCTAGAGGTGAAGCTGGTATTTACTTCCTGAGAAACATCATCTTTATTCTCTTTCCTCTTACCTGTACTCTGAGTGGAGGCAACGTACTTACTCTTAGCTTTCCCTTTTTCTTTAGAATATCTCTTGTGAGTGAGAACATATTCATCAGCTAAAACTGCAGCATCAGACAAATTATCTATTCTTCTCTCATCAAGATATAGGCTTACATCTTTATTAACACACCTCTTGAAGTCCTCCAGGAAAATCATCTGCTTAAATTTACCAAAATCAGAATCCACATTCTTAGAATTTAACCACTGCTCTAACAGATCTTCTTTGATTTTTGCATACTCAACATGGGATTGCTTATCTTGCTTGTAAGTTGTCCTAAATTTTACTCTATAGGCTTCAGGAACAAGCTCATAGGCCTTAAGAATCAAGCTCTTAACTACATCATAATTATCAGATTGATCCTGAGGCAAAGATGCATAAGTTACTTGAGCTTTACCGGTGAGAACAGTTTGAAGGAGTACTGGCCAATAACTTTTGGGCCAATTAAAACCTGTAGCTACCCTCTCAAACAACTGAAAATACTTTGTTAAATCAGATTCATTAAAAGGAGGGACAAGTTTAACATTTTTAGCCACATCAAAATCATCAGAGCTAGATGATCCAGTTCCACCTTGTTTCATGCGATACTCATGGTCTGCCTGAATCCTGGCAAGTTCAACTTGTGCGTGAAACTCAGCCTCCTTAACATCAGCCTCCTTTGCACGTGCTGGAAATTCAGCTTCCTTCACACGAGCCTCCTGCAGGGCTAGCTGTAACTTAGCTAATTCAATCTGCATTTGCTCATTTGGAGGAGTTACATTAAACAAGCTTTCATTAATCATGTCAACAATTTGATCTTTAGAATGATGAGAGCGAACAGCAATTCCCAATTGTTGAGCAACAAGCTTAAGTTCATTCTTTGTTCTCTTTTCTACATCACACACTGTTTGCACATTTGACAAAAAATCTTTGGCTTCATCAAGTGTAGAAATAGTAGACATCATGAATAAATCACAATCACAAAATATCAAGCAATATCCTTATGATAATATCCTGAATATCCTGATAAGAGGTCGCCAAATTTATGTTACGGAACAGAGAAAGATAATGTACACTTTAAGTGAGGTGAGAATACTAAAAAAATCACTACTGTCCCGTAAAGTTCCAGGTTCAAAACAAAGAGTTAGGTAAAATTACAAGTTAAAGTTTAATGCTCAAACTAACAACAAAACATTCAGGACTCATAAGGATAATGTAATGGCAAAAAACAGGTTAAATATATGGTTAACTGCAATAGCCTCTATTAACATGAAATTAGCAAGAGTAAATTTACCTAAGTCAGCCCTGATAAAATGAAAATACACTGGGTAATGCTCAGTTAATGCAAGATAAATTATTACAGATACAAAATAATATTAAAACTGGCTGACAAAATGAATCCTACACAAATTACAAAAAAAACTCACTAGGCCTACAAATCAACACCTTATGCTATACAGTACAAGGAAAAAATGCAATAACAGTTATACTCAAATTACACAGCTGCTAGATGGTTGGAGACTTCCTGAGCACTCACAACAATAACTGTACAGGGGAGGACAGAGATGTGAACAAAATGAGGAGCAGATCTAAGTGGCAATTAATGTAGAGACTGAGCTCATTATATAGGGGCCAGCAGAGCTTGATACAACTTGTAAGAAGGACGCGCAAATGAAGCCATGGGGACAAAGAGTTGACAATCCCGCTCTGAACAACAGAAAGAACGACTTACTCTACTATAACGGTAGAAGGGGTGGACTGAGGCAGAACACGCTCCTGATCAAACATGCAGCATACTGTGCGTTAAAATTACACAAAGGATGATGAAATCATAGGCTATGTAACAATATATATATAAAACCAGTGTCGCATACTACAAAGTATGTTTGCACCCAGTTGGCTTGCGTGGACTGATTACACTTGGTTCACAGACTAACACACATTCAGAGCCACTCCAGCACTACAGTTACACTTACAAGCACTTCTCACCCTACATACAGTCTCTACCTGACAGCCTAAGCCACTTGGTAGAGATACATTGGCTGTATCGTCCCTACTTCGATCGGGATAGGCTGGTCCTGCAGTGGACACTCTCTCTCTCTACTTGTATATGCTTGAGAGAACAGTCGTTGGATGAATGACTTACCTCATTGCAGATTAACTAGTGATATAAGTATGAAATGAAATATCTATGTTAATCCCTCAGTGAAAGGGGTTCTTCCCTAAGCTGAATATGATTATCTGAAGGTCGTCGAGGACGAAAGATGCATCAGTCGATTCTATATTATCGAAAAACGTTTTCGGCACGGAGCCTTTCAGCACTTCTATGAACTCTGTAATTATTGAGACAATTATACCAAACAAAAATTTCGTAGGAAAATATTCTATATATTGAATTATTTGGCTGCAGAACAACAAATGGGAACTAGAATTCTGGGGAATGTCAGTAAGAACAGAAGCGATGATCGTTTGACATTTTCATTGTCGCTTATTTTTTTTGTTATTCCAGCTACAACTGACGATTTTTTCACCTGTGAATGAACGATTCGAGCCTGTGAGAGTTTATACTTGTAACACTAACCTTCTTATGGTTACAGCTGCGGTGTTCGCCAGTGGATTTTATTCAGCTATTAGTTAGTTACAGGTCCTGAGTATTGAAACATCCCTTTATTATCACCAGCCAGTTGTTTTAGCTTTACATACATTTCACTGCAATAAAGATTTGTCTACCTTTCCATTATAGTCCGTGGGCAAGGAGGGGTCTGCATGCAACCCCCATGACAAGATGATCACAAAAATGATGTTAACAGAAAATATTTTGGTTCCCAAAATGCGCTACAGACGGGTTTTTGTACAATCAGTAATTTCACTTGAGGCGTAGTGAGGGGTAGGCGTATCAAACTGCTTTGTAAATGGGTGTTCGGATGGGTTAAAGACCACTTACTTGGTATGATATTGTAGTTCTTGGTGTCCTCTATCATCTCATGGAAAGTATTTAAGAATTAATAAATTAGTGACGGCATCAGAAGGTGAAAGGTCATGTTTCATTGGTCAAAGGAAAATTCGGCACTTGCAACTTTGCAGACATGATAGAGGCCATTTTATTAGATGACATTGCTTTTTAAACACAAACTGTGCTTCACTTTCAGGAAACCTTCTCAAAATCATCAAAATTGTCAGGATTTGCAGTTTTGTCCACCCCCTTCCTTGGAATCGCTTAAAAAATGTAGCACATAAATCATGCTCATAATAAATCATGTTCATGATATATCATAACCTAGTGTGTAGACACCATTGCTATTGGACTGCAACACCCATTCTCGCTGTTGGTGCCTTATATTTATTGTCACAATCTCCGTCAGTGTCACTGGAAAACTCTGCACCAGAGTCACTAGCTTTGTCATCTTCGTCTGAGGCTCTAGTTTAGGTCTCCTTCCCCTCTAATGCTTGCTCTAGAATATCCACAAACTGAGTTGGCAGGATGTCTAAGTCGGTCCACTTAGGCTTCATTAATTCATTTTCATCTGTCCATCCATGGCAGTCGACAGGGTCTGGGACAAGTGGCTCTTCAATATGTGCTCGTTTCTAGATAGCAGCTTGGAAATTAGCCCTATTCAGGTGATGCAGGAGAGAGCTCCGACAAGGAGGCAATGATCCCAGGTAAAAGTTGCGAGAATATCTCAGCACTCTGTTATTTCCAACACCACATTTTCCCTGGAGAGAGGAATACCTCAAGTCATTCACCTTTGTCATGCGAGAATTTCCATACAGGGAACAAGTGAACTCCACAACATCTATGACTTCCTCCTCCACGTCCCATGTGTCTCCAAGTCTACAGAATGCCTTCGAAAACTTTTCACTTATTTCAACGATTTTTGTAGGTCGAAGCTTTCCATTATCTCATTCTAATAGTTCAGTTATTTCATTCTAGTAGTTCAATTACTCTTCTAGGAGCTGCCTAGCATGGGCCAACCGGCCTACTGCAGTTATCCTCTCTTCTTATGTTCTTAGATTCTAATTATCCTTGAAGCAATTAGTACTGTCGCAGCTGGAAAATCCATACATGCCCAGAAGGGCAGAACAATATGTGGTTGTGTACAAGCCAGCCATTTTAGATGCATGAATGCAGCGTTTCTTGCTACCTTTTCCAGTTTTGAACAGAATGGAGATGCCATGTAACAAATGCACATAACAGAAGAATGGAGAATATATCGGTGTCTGAACTCCTGACTCTCACATACTTGAAACCTCTCTCCCTAGCATATATACAGTACAGACTTACCCTTGAGTCAGTTTCTTCCCGGGAAGAACAGATGGGTAGAATCGCTTGCATTGTTACAGCTCACCAATCTGATGTTAATTGGTACGCTTGTCCCTCAAAGATAGGAGTAACTTCACGTCCTCAGAGTCGCTCAGCTGATGTATCACTACTCCAAGTGCTCAGCAGAACTTGCACAAGTTGTTTCTTGTTCTCATCATTACTGAGGAACAATTTCCTAACAGAACAGAAACCAAATATGCCGTGAAACTCCTTTCCCAACTTCAGTTTTAGGCTTTCACCTCTGAAGTTTTGGTTAGCAAAGGGTGTTTCCCTGAGATGGTCTTTGTATAAATTCCATAGCTCTGTTAATTTCAGTATTTTCTGTTTTACCAAGACATTGTCTTTAATCACTTCGGACACGTTTTCAAATGCTTCTTTATGGACAGTTTCCATTTCTGCATGTTCTCTAACTTGAACTTCATCCTTTGAGCTCCAGTTTTCTGGCTTGTTCAGATATTCTTTCGACATAATGGATGATACTTTGCTTCACAGGCAAACAGATCGAAACCAGCTATCCTTCTAAAGAGTTTGAGGTCTTCCTTTTTCTCATCTTCCTGAGTAATTGTCTGGCCCCATGATTAGTCAAAAGTTCTGGTGTCCTCTGTAGTCCACTCACCTCTAATCTTTATTTTCATTTTCCCTTCTTTTTTACCAAAATACAGTCAGGCTTGAATATGATACTGTCTTTGTCAGTTGATGACCTTCTGGCTTCCCTCTTTCCACTTGCGCATGACTACTCCTATGCAAAACCTTTCAGACGTTTCAGATTTGAAATGGAGTTCATATAGCAGTCACGGTGATATCCATGATCCTCAGCGAGAATGTCGGGGATCTGGGAAAAGATGTATTCCATGCGATAAACTGAATCCAGTGGTTCTTCTTGGCTCCAATTTCGTACTTCTTGGATTCTGGAAATTCGCACGGCAGGATCTTTCACTTTGCTGATGAAAATGAAATCCTTGCAATTTGATTGCTTTTAGTAGATAATGCATACTGGGCTCTGTTCTTCTTAACCCCTCATCAAGTCTTAGCTTTTTTCTGCTTTCCATGGCATTATTTATGAGTTTGAAATGAAAATAGGAAAACAGTCATCAAAATCAACATTACAGGTTCAGTTATGTTACTGAGTAATAGAGTTTGATACTTCTGTAAAATATATATATATATATATATATATATATATATATATATATATATATATATATATATATATATATATATATATATATATATATATATATATATATATATATATATTGATTATGTGATAGGTGGCAGAAGTGTTGCATAACAAACAAGCTATCAACAGCATGACTTTGTCAAATCTCTTACAGAAATTGACACTGAAAAAGCACTGCATTAAGTATATATATATATATATATATATATATATATATATATATATATATATATATATATAATTATCTACTGTTCCCAGAAAGTATCAAAGAGCTATGTAACTATAACTATAGTGGATCTGACACGATAAAAATACTATAACTGCTAGCTGCAGAGACCACTCTCTAGTCGTACTGAGTCGGAGTTTCCCTTTGACCAGTGGAACATGACCTTTTATCTTCTGATGTCACTAATTAATTAATTTTTAAATAATTTCTGAGATGACAGAGGACACCCAGAGCTACAATATAATACCAAATAAGTGGTCTTTAACCCATCGGAACACCCATTCATAACGCAGTTTGTTACGCCTACCCCCAAAATACTGCCTCAAGTGAAATTACTGGTTGGTACAAAAATCCGTCTGTAGTGTATCTTGGGAACCAAAATAATTGCTGTTAACATATTATTTTGTGATCACCAGGTCATAGGGGACCTGGAAAATATCAAAGAGGTTTAGTTCTGGGGGGTTGGATGTGGACCCCTCCTAGCCCACGGACTATTATACCTTGTATCTTTGTCATGATACTGATACGGCAATGACAATTGTACTACTAGAAAATATGTTTTGTACAAACTGATAGTTGGCTGGGCGTCCACTATCCACTCACTGCATTCTGTGCTACCTTAATGTGAGTTTCTGCTGGCCAGAAAACCATCAAGTACGCTTGCTAGTAATCACATATCCAGCTAGTCCTGGTGGCCTATCTGGGGAAGGATCTTGAAGCGGATGTGGCCCACAAGGTTTCACATGAGAGGGATGGTTGGAGTTTATGGTTCAAATAATACCTCTCTTCGGGTAGCCAATGATCATTCGCCTGAAATCTCTGGACTAAGCAGCCTAGCCCCGGGCCCCTACTCTTCTGATGGAACGATAAAGGATTGGATGAAGAAAAAGACAGTTATATAAATAAATTAAAAATTCTTCTTAACGGGAAGTAATTCTCAACACATCTCATCAGTCAGCAGTTACCTCTGTCCCTCTCCGATGCCCGCCACCCACATAATGACCATTAACCCCGTCAGTACTCTTGAATTCGATTTCGGACCAGCCTCACTCTACCAAAAGTTCCTTCATGTCCATGTTCAGCAAGCAGTACATATGGGTACTAGATATGCAATGAACTGTAGTGGACAGTACAATACAGGAAGACTGGGAGTTTACAATATTGTTTGCCTTAACAGCATTAATGCAGTTAATGTACATTAATTCTAAACCTGTTTCTTTTCTTCACTACAGTGAAGAATTTAATGCTCTCATATGCTTTTTACTTATTTATTTACTTAATTTTTTTTTTTTAGCATAGGAGAGATTTTTGAAACTGTCAAAGATAGACATTTTCATCTGTCTCCGATCATATTACGTCCACTGGAAGACTGCATCTTCTTGGAAGGAGACAGTAGTCAGAACTAGGTCCTTTTCTTGCTAGTAAAGTATGAGTGGGGAAAGGGTGTCTGGAAGAAAGACTGATGTGTGTGAAACTGAAAGTGTTGTACTGGCTGTGTTTGTGTGTATCAGAGTCTTTATATGTCAACATAAGAACCGAAAGGACAGCCTACGAATATGCAAGAATATGAAAGGATACCTGACCATAACTCACTACAAATGTCTGCCATAAAGATTATTTGAATCCCAAGCGTGAGTGCACACGCATCATGAGAGGTATGCTAACACCGAGGCACGGCAATCCTAGAGGTGTTGGAAGAACTCTTCATTAACACTCTTCAGTACGGGAGGTCATTCCTGTGTTGAATAAAACCGTTTGGATATAACAAGAATTCGTTTTAAAAGATGCTACCGGATTAGAGGGATTAAAATAAAGCTGGTGCTTGTTGGAGTGGTTTTTAACAATGATTTATAGCTAAAATACAGAATGAGCATAAAGTCTGGACTCATAGGTAAATATTTGTTAGGATTATTTAATAGATCATTAATTAGTAACATTACTAATATTTTGTTTCTTTAAAAAAAAAATAATGACCATAGAAGACGAGTTTGACGAAAAAAGAATGCATTGAGGTGGTACTGATGAGTGCACGTGCACTCATCAGTACCCTCAGAAAGATTTTAAAAATGGAGAATTTTCATCTGAATAGGTTGCAGATCTTGCACAGCTTAACTGAGGATGACCCTCACAGACACGTGGAGATGTGCGAGTGGTTCTTTAGTCGACTGGACGATAACGACCGCCTCGCGGAAGACTGTGTGTTGTTCAGCGACAAATCTATGTTTTACGTATACGGTGAGGTGAGCAAACAGAATGTTCGGCACTGGTCACAAGAAAATCCACAATATATGTCCCCTGGCAAACAGCAAAGAGCGCAGAGGATTGTGGTGTGGTGTAGCCTTTGGAAAGCACATGTGTTGGGGCCTTTTTTCTTTGATGGTAACGTAACGGGAGAGACATACCTCACCATGTTAGGCGATAAGTTAATGCCTCAGCTTGACGGGCTAGGTGAAGGTCGCTCTGAGTGGCTCCAGCAGGATGGTGTCCTTTCCCATTGCGTCACAGTGGTAAGAGACTGGTTGAGTAATATTTTTCCTAACTGGATTGGGAGACGTGGGCTTATGGAATGGGCCCCTCGCTCTGGAGATCTTAACCCTCTTGATTTCTTCTTCTGGGGTGTGCTGAAGGAGAAGGTTTATTCAGTGAAAATCCACGATATTAATCATCTGAAGCAACACTTCACAAGTGAATGTGCTAGGTTCGACGGAAATAATGTATTACTGCATCATGTACGTGTCTGTTTCGCAAAGCTCGACAAAATGTGCATCGCTAATGATGGAAACCATATTGAAATTATCATTCAGTAAAGAGCTACATATTAGCTCATGTGTCCAGACTTTATGCCAGCCCTGTATACCAATTTACCTACCTCTATTTTGTCCGTTGTGGCGATTCGGCAGTGATTTAAAACTAGAACGCACCTTTTTACCTATTTCAGAAGTTAATGTCTAGCCATGTACAGTGAAATATCTGCACCACCGACACTTCTGTTATTATGGATAATTATTCATTCTTAGATCTTTAGTGGAAAAGTTTCTAGAGAAGGGAAAGAAGTTGTATGCGGCTTTCATGGATTTGGAGAAAGCATATGACAAGGTGGATAGACTAGGATTGTGGAAAGTATTACGAATATATGGAGTAGATGGGAAGTTGTTGAATGCTGTGAATAGTATGTATGATGGTGCTAAGGCTGCAGTGCGTGTGGATGGTGAACTAAGTAAATTTTTCTCTTTGAAAGTTAGGTTGAAACAGGGATGTGTCATGTCTCCATGGTTGTTCAATCTGTACATGGATGGGGTAATAAAAGAGGTACAAGGTAGGGTAGTGGATGTTGGAGTGGCCCTGGTGAGAGAGGATAGTGTTTGGAAACTCCCTGTACTGTTGTTTGCGGATGATACTGTGTTGTTGAGTGAAGACGAAGGGGAGCTGCAAGGCTTGGTGGATGAGTTTGGGAGAGTGTGTAAGAAACGGAAACTAAAGGTGAATGTAGGGAAGAGTAAAGTGATGGTCTTTGAGAGAGGTGAAGTCAGTGAATGTACAGCGAGGCTGGATGGTGAGGAATTGGAAAATGTGAGTACGTTTAAGTACTTGGGTAGTGTGATGTGTAAGGATGGAGGTTTGGAGGGTGAAGTGCTTGAAAGGATACAGCAGGGAAGAAAGGTTGCTGGTTCTTTGAAAGCAGTGATAAGAAACAGTGAAGTGAGCATGGAAGTGAAAAAGTTACTACATGACAGTATTGTGATACCAACTCTAACGTATGGAAGTGAAGCTTGGACGTTGTTGGAAGGACACAAGTCAAGAGTGAGAGCAGTGGAAATGAGTTATTTAAGAGGAGCCTGTGGAGTCACATGGAGAGACAGGCTGACGAATGAGGATATAAAGAAGCGTTGTGGTGTGGATGTGGATGTGATAGGAGGCGTTATGAGGAACACACTGAGGTGGTTTGGCCATGTGGAGAGGATGGAGGGTGAAAGACTGACGAAGAGAGTGTATGTGAGTGAGGTGGAGGGGGGAAGAGGGAGGGGGAGGCCGAGGATGAGATGGAGGGATGGGGTGGAGAGGTATATGGGAGAGGGGGGTGTGAGTTGGGAGCAGGGCAGTGAAATGGCGGGGGACGGCGACGTGGAGGCGATTTGTTTGTGGCCACCCCAAACGGGATTGAGGCGTCTGGCAATAGATAGATAGATAGAGCAAACAGAACATGGATTTGTACGCGCCACCACTAAACTTCTTTTCTCCCATGTTAGCTCTGTTTAGTCTATGGTTTCCACTCACCTGAAGGTACTCATGGTCCCAGACTAGCTGTGGATCGGGAGGAGCAAAGAATGCTATTGTACCGATCACAACTTCCATTAAGAAGTGAGACGTATGTCAAGGAAGTCACCGATAATACAGAAGGTCGCTTTCATGCAACTTTCTTCTTGCTTGTCAGTCTAAAAGAAGATATCCACTTTCTTTCTAGTAAGATCTGGAGTAAGTCATGGGTGTGTTCTTGCTTCCACTCTTCAACACGTACATGGATTAGGAGCTGGGATGTTGCTTGGGTAGGAGTGACTGTGGAATATCAAATGAAGATTTTATGGTTACTGACCAAGACTTTGTTGATGATGCAGTTACCCTAGTAGATTTATTGTAAGTTATCCTGAGTGCCCTTGATGCATTTCACAAGGACGTCAAGCCAGTGGTATTAGAGGTATCTAGGCATTTGTTAGCTTGTTGGATGAAGCATTCACTCTGATACGGCACGTGATGTGGACATGGACGTCTTTGTGAGATTCACTTACCTTGGTAATGCAGGCTTATGATGTTATGCAGTCAGCAAGTTCGAATATTTGATGTTATCAGTATGCAGGATGGAGCTTAGATCTCCAAGAAATTGTTACTTCCTGTCCTATTTTGTGGCTGTGGGACATGAGAACTAAACAGCGCCTGCAGAAGAAAATGAACATTTTGGTAATAAATGCCTTGAGGTGACCACAGGATGTCTCTGATACAACTGCGTGTTTAATAAGCGAATACTTCACGAGGCTGAATCGAGGCACATTACTTGCGCAATGCATGAATGCCAATTATAGTTTCGAGAGTAGTGAAGTCAGTGAATGTACAGTGAGGCTGGATGAGGAGGAAATGGAAAATGTGAGCGCAGTTAAGTACTTGGGTAGTGTGATGAGTAAGGATGGAAGCTTGGAAGATGAAGTGCTTGGAAGTGTACAACAAGGAAGAAAGGTTGCTGGTTCCTTGAAAGTAGTGATAAGAAACAGGGAAGTGAGCATGGAAGTGAAAAGGTTACTGCATAACAGTATTGTGATACCAACTCTAACGTATGGAAGTGAAGCTTGGACCTTATTGGAGGGACAGAAATCAAGAGTGAATGCAGTGAAAATGAGTTATTTTTGAGGAGCCTGTGGAGTCGCATGGCGAGAGAGACTGACAAATGAGGATGTGAAGGAGCGTTGTGGTGTGGCTGGGGATGTGATGGGAAGCTTTAGGAGAAACACTATGAGGTAGTTTGGTCATGTGGAGAAGATGGAGAGTGAGAGGCTGACGAGGAGAATGTATGTGCGTGAGGTGGAGGGGGGGAGAGGAAGGGGGAGACCAAGGATGAGATGGAGGGATGGAGAGGAGAGGTATATGAGAGAGGGTGTGTGTGAGCTGGGAGCAGGGCAGTGAAATGGCTGGGGACAGAGCGACATGGAGGCGATTTGTTTGTGGCCATCCCTTACGGGATTAAAGCGTCTGACGATAGATAGATAGATAGATAAGTGACACGTCATCATTAGGATGACCCTGCTCATTGGATGGCATCTAAATGAGACAAGAAGGAGGAGACAGCAAACTCATGGTTGGGATAATTTGGTCGTTTCTGCCGAGAGTTACTTAGAATGGGAAGAATGGCTTCATGAAGGCCTGATCGGAGTAACCTTTGAATATGGATTTTGAGGGAGACTGTCCTATGTCCCAGAAGTGTGATTCTACGAAAAAGATCTGTATGTTGCAGCTCTGCCTACCAGCTCGAAGCGGGCTTATAGGTCAAAATTTTACAGTACCTTTCTTATTAAACCTAAAGAAAAAAAAAAAAAAGCCTCGGTTGTCCACTCTTGTGGACGGTAAGTATTGAACTGTTAGCCGAGGCTAGTGGAGGGACTTAATTTTCAAACATTTTTTGCTGTATGTACAATTGTCCTATTACAATAAGACAAAAGTGAAAAATTGTCATTGTACTGAAGGAGGGAGAGGGAGATAGTTAATGAAAAGAGAATGTAGCCAATAAATGTGGGTAGTGCACAGAAGCAATTATGACGGACGGATGAGGCGAAAAGATAGGAAGGTGGCTGAATGGGTGGGGATTAGGATTAAAAGAGGTTAGGATAAGGGGGGTTTGGGATTGGGGTGGGAGGAGGAAAGGTTGGAGTGAGCAGGACTTTGAAACGTGAAGACTGCGGTAAAGAAAATGTTTGGGGTAGAGGGGTTATGGAGAAAGATAATTGGAGGAAAAGAAGGGAATGGAAGGATGAGGAGAGGTGAGACTGGGGGAAAGGTGAAGTTGAGTGGAAGGAGAAGTTGGGAAGGTGGAGTTGAGAGGGAATGTGGTGTTAGGGGACATGTGGGGTTAGGGGAGGAGGGGTTGGAGGCAAAGAAGGGGGAGAGACAGGACTGGGGTTTGGAAAAGAGGAGAGTTGGGAGTTGGGGGAGGCTTACAACAGTTGGTACTAATTGCCTAACTCCAGAGAGACGTAAAATGTAACTGCTTAGTATTTTAAGAGTTTCCTTATGGTTTCTGGGCGGAATTCTTTGTTGGCAGGGCAGACTTCGCTGACTTGTTCTTTCAGCTGTTCATTTTTTACATTTTTGCATTTTGCCTACATTTCATCTTAGTATCGCGTCTGTTTGTGCTAATATATATATATATATATATATATATATATATATATATATATATATATCATCTGTCATCTCATCAGCCGTTTGTGTCCACTGCAGGACCGGCCTATCCTGACCGAAGTGGGGACGATACAGCCAATGAATCTCTACCAAGTGGCTTAGGCTGTCTGGTAGAGATTGTATGTAGGGTGAGAAGTGCTTGTAAATGTAACTGTACTGTTGGAGTGACTTTGGATGTGTGTGTAGTCTGTGAACCAAGTGTAATCGGCCCGCGCAAGCCGACTGGGTGCAAGCATACTTTATAGCATGCGACACTGGTTCAACCACAGTACCCCTTGTGTCCACCAATGCATTACATGGCCTGAAGAACGCTCCCAAAGTTTATTACCCTGGCGGGGCGCGAACCCTCGTTCTTTAGCTTACGAAATCGCACACTTTACCATTATACCACAGAGGCTCCATATATATATATATATATATATATATATATATATATATATATATATATATATATAAATAAATAAAAGCAAGTGCACTTTCTTTCAAGCCGTAGTATGTTGTGGACCTATATATTATGCAAGGCACAAGAAAATGTGTTATTTCTGAGGCTACTGAAGCTACAGCAGATCTTGCACATCATTGGAATGCGTATGATAAAAGTAATAGGTGGTCTAAATGACGCCTCTAAAAATTGCTGAAAAAGGACCAATCCGAATACCTAAGCTGAGTTATCTCAGAAATTCTCAAACTTATAGAGGACCTATGCACGCGGTTAGAAAGCTTATGTCAAAGTAATAGGTGATACTTAAATGGTTTTCTCAATCTTGTCTATTACATGGCTGAAAAAGGACAAAAAAATGAGCAGCAAAACTTTTTTTTTTTTTTTTTTGGAAATAATGAAGGTTATCGGGAACCTGCGCACATAGCTGGAAAGCTAAAATATTAATATTAAAAATTTCATTTGCTCGAAAACATGTCACAGTTTCATATGTAGAGGCCTGTGATTATATTGCACTTATGCATCTAGAGTTTGCATATATCTTTTTTATCGATCTCTTCTCGTTTTGTATCCAGACTAACACCACACGATTGAGTTCGTCAAATCCTTGCATCTTTTACTGTGTTCTGGTTAACACCAAGTTATCAACTTCAGATGGGCTTGAATCGTAGGAAGTTAAAAGTGTTAATACTGTCACTGTTACCTCTTAATTTTTTTTTTTTTTTTTTTTTTTGGGGGGAGGGGTCTTTCCCGCATATGATTATCTTCAACTTATCCGAGACTGAAACTGAGGAGCGAGATATATACAACACTCCATTACACACAGCACTATTATGGCGCTCTTCTCATCCGAATAAAATCGTTTTACGGCGGCAAAGTTTGAAAGAAAAGCCTTCGTCGTAAGGAGGCTGTTGATATCAAATTGGTTGGTATCAGCATTGGCTTTGGCTCTGGAGACTTCGTAAAACTGATAAATTACCAACTTCTTTGCTACAGTACACCTTAAATTTCCTGCATGTGCACATTTCTCTGCTTTTATATCCATTTCTTCTACGCACCGAGCAGTTATGTTGGTTATAGCCTATCCAATAACAAGCAGCTTTAGAGTGTCCAATAGGTTAGCTGCTGTTTGTGTTTCATTGTACTCTTTTGTTTGAACTCCTTTTGTTTGATCCGTTCAATCCAATGACACATTTTTTTCATTTATTCTTGCTGCTATCGAAAGATTTTAGTTCACATTTATATAGTATTTTCGAACTGTAGATATTACAGTCATCAACGCCTGTATGTGAGGCCTTTCCTATGTCGAGTAAAATAGGTTGGTGTTATATGAATAAAATAGAAAACTGTCACCGAACTGAGGGTGACACATGGCTTTTGTTGGCATCAGTAACACAGCAGGAGGTGCTGACCAGAATCCTACACGTGATGGCACGATGTATCCTGTGTGGAACGAAGCAGCAATTGTGGCGTCCACCCAGGAGCCACACCTCCTTATTTTTCCCTGCTTCCCTGAACCTAGTCGTGGGGAAGGACCGCGGTCCAACTTTGATGAGGTGCAGTCTATCACAGCAGGGGGGGAGGGGGGAGCTGATTTCCAATACAATGTATGTACTGTGCTGTACCTGTAGGACGACCCCACAGAAACAGTCGTTTACCTGTGGTCGAGGGATCTACTTTGCTAGACAGACCGAGGTTAAACAACAACAGCAACATACAATGGGATATTCATCTTTTGAGGTAGACGATGCGTTTCATAATTAATTGAAAGTCTCCTAAAATGAATAAAGTTCGTCTAAAGCAGTGGTTCCTAACCTTTTTCGGCTCGTTACCCTAACATGGTACATCAAGCCTGTTACCCCCATTCACAAAACGGTGTCAGAATTCATATTCATTGCATAGATTACAACGTTATATAAATATACATAAAAGGCGACTAAAAGGGGCGGGGTGAGGGGACTAGGGACCCCCTCCTCTGTTTTATAGTTCCCAAAAAGATTGAGTTATCCCCGTACCCTGAAGATTGGGTCTATGAATGTGCGTGGAGGTAGTATGGTTGAGGCTAAAAGGGAGGAGATTGGGAGAATGTTTGTGAGAAGAAAGTTGGATGTGTTAGCTTTGAGTGAAACGAAGATGAAAGGGAAGGGTGATTCTATTTTTGTAAGTGTGAATGGAAGATTGTCAGGTGTTGATAGAGGAAGGGAAAGAGAAGGTGTGCCCTTGTTAGTGAGTCCGGAAGTACAGCAGTGTGTGACTGAATGGAAGGAGGTGTCATCGAGACTGAAGTGAGTGAAAGCGAAGTTTGAACATGAGTTGTGGATGTTGGTGAGTGCATATGGGCCTGGTTGTGAAAGGGATGAAGAAGAGAGGGAGTCTTTCTGGAATGATGTTGATGAGTGTCCGCAGAGCTTTGGAGCGAATGTGAATGTGGTAATGATGGGAGATCTGAATGCTGGAGTGGGAAATGTAGCAGTTGAAGGTGTAGTTGGTATGCATGGTGTGCCTGGAAGAAATGAAAATGGGTAACGAATGATAGGGATGTGTGTTGAGCGAGAGATGGTGATTGGAAATACGCTGTTTGAGAAGAAAGATATTTATAAGTATACATGGGTGAGACAGGAGGGTGGAAGGGTTGTTGATAGAGCTTTGATGGACTATGTGGTTGTGTCTAGAAATGTAATAGGAAGTTTGTTGGATGTGAGAGTTCTGAGAGGGGAGGGTGGAGGTATGTTGACCACTACCTGGTGGAGGGAAAGTTTAGAGTAGGTAAGAGATGGGTGAGAGCTAGGAGGGTTAGGTGTGGCAGGGAGGTTTTGAAAGTGAGTGAGTTGGATTAAAGACAGAAAATGATAGAGTATCAGGGGAAATTGAAAGATGAGTGGAACGCAGTGAAAGATCAGGAAAATTGCAGTGTGCAGGAGGAATGGCAGTTGTTTAAGAGTGCTGTGGCGGGGCATGCAGAAGAGGTGTCTGGTGTGAGACGTGTGGGTGGTGGTGTAAGAAAAGGAAGTGAATGGTGGTGAGCGGAAGTATGGCTCTGGCTGAGAAGAGACGTGCATATGAAGTGTGGCTGCAGAGGAAGGATGAGGTGTCATATGAGAGGTATAAGGAAAAGAGGAATAGGGCGAGAAGGGCTGTGCATGATGCTAAAGTGGCAGCAGATGACAGGTGGGGTAGGCGGCTGACTGAGAATTTTCAACAGAATAAGAAAATGTTCTGAAAGGAGGTTAAAAGGGTGCGAAAGGGAGAGTCTGGGAAGGAAGAGCGAGTAAAAGCAGAGGATGGAAGGACGTTAATTGAGATGGATGCAGTAAGGAAGAGATGGGCAGAGTATTTTGAAAGATTGTTAAATGTAAAGGAGGAAAGGGTGGCTGAGATTGTGGCGGATGGAAGGGTGCAAGGAATAAATGTGTTGGGAGAGTTGAATGATTCTTTGATCACGAAGGAGGAAGTGGAGAAGGCAGTAAAGGAGATGAAAACAGGGAAAGCTGCAGGTAATCGATGGGTGTGCTGTGGAATGCCTGAAGGGTGATGGAGTGACTATTGTTGACTGGTTAGTAAGACTGTTGAATGTGTGCTTTGTGAAAGGTATGTTGCCAATTGACTGGGCAAGTGCTTGCATGGTCCCGTTGTATAAAGGCAAGGGTGATAAGTATGAATGTACTAGCTTTAGGGTATAAGTCTGTTGAGTGTTGTAGGTAAGGTGTATGGTAGAGTGTTAATTATGAGAGTTAGAGAGGGTACAGAGGGAGTGATTGGTGATGAGCAGTGTGGCTTTAGGAGAGGGAGGGGATGCGTTGATCAGGTGTTCGCTGTGAGACAAGTGTATGAAAAGTATTTAGCGAAAGGCAAGGATGTGTTTTGGGCATTCATGCATTTAGAGAAAGCGTATGATAGAACTGATAGGGAGGCTTTGTGGACTGTTTTAAGATTTCATGGACTTGATGGTAGGTTACTAAAAGGGGTGAAAAGTTTCTATGTAAATAGTAGAGCGTGTGTAAGAGTGGGATATGCTGTGAATGATTGGTTTCCCGTGAGAGTTGGGCTGTGACAGGGATGTGTGATGTCGCCTTGGTTGTTTAATATTTATATGGATGGTGTTGTAAGGGAGGTGAATGCAAGAGTTTTAGGTGAAGGTCTGAGTCTGGTGAATGTTGATGGTGGAGAGTGGAATCTGAAGCAGCTGCTGTTTGCAGATGATACTGCACTAGTGGCTGATTCAGAAGAGAGATTGAGACAGTTGGTAGAGGAGTTTGGAAGGGTGTGTGGTAGGAGGAAATTGAAAGTAAATGAGAATAAGAGTAAAGTGATGAAGTGTACGAGGTTGGTAGATGGTAGGAGGATGAATATAGTTCTGAATGGTGAGTTGCTTGAGGAGGTACAGTAGAGTGTTTTAAATATTTAGGGTCACATGTTGCTGTGGATGGAAGAATAGATGCAGAAGTGAAGTTTAGAATGAATGAAGTAGGTAAGATGCTGGAAGGAATGAAAAAAGTGTTTAGATGTCGTTCACTTAGAATGGATGTAAAGAGAAGGCTGTATGAGGGTGTTGTGGTACCGACTGCGTTATATGGGGCTGAAACATGGAATATGGGTGTAGCAGAGAGGAAAAGTTTGAATGTAATGGAGATGAGGTGTTTGAGGAATATGTGTGGAGTGACGTGTTTTGGATCGAGTGCGAAATGATGAAGTGCGAAGGAGAACTGGAGTTGTTCGGGAGATGGCTGGTAGAGTTGAGCAGAGGGTGTTGCGATGGTCTGGGCATATGGAGAGAATGGATAATGAGCGATTGGTGAAAAAGATAACTAGATCTGATGTGAGAGGTGTAAATCTAAGAGGGAGACCACGAATAGGATGGATGGACAGTGTGGAGAGAGCACTGGATGCGAGAGGGATGTCTGTTGAGCAAGGGAGAGTGGCTGTGCATGACAGAAATAAATGGAGAGAAATTGTGAATGAATAAATGATGACGCAGCCCTGACGGGATATTCTCCTGCATTTGGTCTGATCAGCTAGTCAGGTCAAGTGCGGGTAAGGGGATGGGTCTATTATGATGTGGAAGGGTAAACCAGCTCTGCTGTCGGGCCCTGCTGTGGATGTCACTGACTGCACTGCGCAGTTGACCCTTGTGCGGTATGGTGCGGTGAGGATCTGTCTCTTCTCCCCTTTGGGGCTAAGATGCGAATGAATGTGTTTGAATGGATGAGTAAATGGGGAGTGTGTCGTCCTGTTTCGGCTACCTCCCTTTCCTTGGGGGAAGCAGCCTAGGTATATATATATATATATATATATATATATATATATATATAATTGATTTCGAACATCACACATTTTTATAATCAAGAACACACACAATCAATCAGTGGGACTGCTGGAGTTGCATCGTGGCAGCTAGTTGGGAATTCTTGGCTTCGTGGTTGAGAGTGCCAGCCTGGCATCGTTTGCCACATCCAGTCGTTTTCTTTATTTTCATCCCCATTACAGTCGGAACCCTTTCTAGCAGACGTACGTCACTGAGAACGATACCAGCAACTTCAGCGCTCTCTTGACCAGATTTGGAGAGTCAGGTAGTCGTGAAATCCAAAAGGAATCTGAACCATGAACTTGGAAATAGATTTCCTTGTCTTCTTTGGCTCATATTGTGATCCACTCCTCCTTGGCAGGTACAGTGAATGATCCACTGAAGACCAGCAGTTTCTCAGTCACTCTCCGGAAGGTAGTTATTCAGGCTTGTCTGAGTCCCTTCAGCTGGTCACTGATCTCCCCCTCGATGGTTTGAAGAAGTACTCTATCATCGTTAGTACTCTCCTCAACAAACTGATCTAGGGTCGGAAACTGGAGAAGCACTCCTTTCTCCACGAGCCACATCCAGAGTCTCAGTTTCCCCAGAAATGTAGTCACAGCTTGACACACATCGATGACAGTCGTATTTCAGCCCTGGAGTTGCAGGTTCCCACTCTTCAGCTCCGCAAATATATGAGCCAAGTAACATAGTCAGGCAATCCATTCCTTATCAGAGAAACTGTCTGCAAAAAGAGATCCTTTTTGTTCTAGAACTTCCTGAATAGGCTTTCGGAACTCGATGACTGGATACGCAACCTTGCCTCATGACAACTATGAGAGTTGGTATGGTACAGTTCCTTGTACAGCTCTTTGAACATGTGAGAGTAAACATCCCTCGACTTGATGAAGTTGGCGACATTCAACACATCAGCGAACACTGACTTCAGATCTGCAGGCAGGGTTTTCTATCCAAGTGAGCACCGATGAATGATGCAATGATCCACTGTGATTTTTGGATTCACAGCTTGTATGAGGCCACGTAATCGCGGTGACCAACCAACATCGATGGCGCCTCGTCCACAGAGATCTGGACTGGAAAGGAAATATTGGGTAATTCTTTCATAGTCATTCTCTGCATGTCTGGTTTTAGTTTTGGTAGGAAAGACAAAATATTTCTTATCTGAATCATGCAGCTACTTATCTGCAGTTAATAAAACTCTCTCTCTCTCTCTCTCTCTCTCTCTCTCTCTCTCTCTCCAGTAGTTCGATGTGTTTATACTGCTATAAAGTACTTGTATATATAACTCCCTACCTGTTGAACACAGTTCCAATCCAGTCAAATCTTGATGAAGAATCCGTTTATAATATTGAAGACATCCTCTCCCTTGGTGGTCCCCAGCAGATTCTCACACAAAAGGAAATCCTCTTCTATCTGGTTCTGGTGGGCGTACACTCCCTGTCTAGCTCTCGTGGCAAGCAGACCTCTGGCCAGTCTCTCTTGAGTGTTGGACTTTGCCTCATTTACTGAGGACTATTTTGGGAAGTTTTTCCTGCTTTTTACATTGCAGGATTCTACCTCATTTACTGAGGAAGATTATTGTTGTTTTTCTCGTTTTTTAGCGAGACTCTGTCTCTGAGGGATAGACCCTGACTGCTTGTGTGTGTGTTTGGGGGTGATTGTGTGTGTGTTTGTGGGGGTGTGGGGGTGTTTTTTTTTTTTCCGGCTGCCGTTAGTGTCTCTCTGTGTGGTACGAAGCCAAACCCTGAAGGGGTGCCGTTAGGGCATTTCCATGAGGGGGGGCCATTAGGGCCTGGTTATAGGAAGCACAGAGAGCGGCACTGATAGATTAGAGGAGACCCGAAAGGGGCAGTGGCGGGGCCTCCTACATCGGCCTTTAGAGGGCAGGGAGCATAGGTTGCCCATCACTGTATGGACCTGCCGGTTTTTTTGGTTTATTGTTGAGAGTGAGTGTTGGTGTATCTGTTTGGGTGTCTGTGTGAGTGACGTCTGTGTGTGTTTGTCTGTGTGTCTGTCCAAGGGACATGAGGAGGACTCAGATCCCCAGGCCCACGGGGGAAGTACGTCAATCCCCTCCTGTGCAGAGGACGTCTCGCCCTTCTGCCATGCCAGGCGCGAAGCAGGAGCGGCGTCCTTCAGATGCCAGCTCCCACTTGTCGACGTCTGGCGACGCCTCTGCCTTTCTTACCTCTTATCAGACTATGGGGACTGTTCCCCGTGCAAGGGCTGTTGCTTCAGCCCCCCCCTCCACTTTGGCACGTGCAGCCAAGGTTGCACGTCTCCATGAGGCAATGGAGGCAGGTGTTTCGGCTCCTCATCCTCCTCATCAGTCCTCTAAGACCTCTGGTGCTGCCCGTTTTTCTGCTCAGTCCTCTGAGCACCCATGCTGCCAGACATCTATCACCACCGAACGGTCCTCAACTGCTGCTTTGTGTACACATGATGGCACCTGCTCTCCTGCCGAGCCTTCGGCTGCTCATTCTACTGCTGGAGCTGCCACTTCTGCTGTCTCTCCTGATGCTGATGGCTTTATCCCTGTGGCACGTAAACCACGATGAGTGCCGCAGGGAAACGCCACTCCTCCTGCATCCAGGACTGTGATGCCACGACGGCCTCCCCCTGCTGTTCGCCCCTCGGTTTTGGTCACAGCTCCTCCGCCTCCTTGCTCCTCCTTTCCGGCTTTTCGAGTTCCACTCCAGGAGGGATTCAGCACGAGCTATGATGTGGTAGTGGCTCTGGAACAACACCTGCCAGGCCTTGCAGCCATGAATCACTTCGGCTGCGACAGCAGCTGCATGCTGATCCCCACTGGGGAGGAGTCGTATCTCCGGCTAAAGGCGGTGGTGTAGGCGGAGGCCCCGGTCGTCAGGATTGTCGAGCTCGCTCAGGGTGCCCAAACTGTCAAGGCCACTGTTATGGGATATCCCTGGCACATGCCGGTGGATATCCTACTGCGGCACGATCTTGTAGAGACAGTGGAGTGCTGCCAAACAAAGTGCACATGGGAGGAGACAAAGCAGGTGTTTGTAACCCTGTGGGGGCCTCTCATGGAGTCCCTCGACCTGGGCAATTGGGGCAGGTTTTTCCTCCGCCCCTTTCCACCGGAACCACTGTGCTGCTATTGGTGTCACTGCTACGGCCACCATTGCACTACTTGCAACCGCCCCATCGTCTGCAGTATGTGCAGTGGCTCACACGACACTGAAGAGTGCCTGAAGCGGTTCAAGGCCAAGGAACTCATTGTTTCCAAGTGCCCCAATTGCTCAGGACGACATCACGCCTGGCACCTCGGTTGCCCTGAGAGAGTACAGCGAGTCAACCAGGGTTGAGAGAGGCAGGCAGTGTGGGTGCAAGAGTGCCAAACCACCAGTGCTCATCCAGGTCCCCCGGGCACTTCCATATGGGGACAGCAGCGCCGCCCCCTCGCTCAATGCCCACCAGCCCTCAGCGACCAGGACTTTCCTCCCTTGCCCTCAGCTCTCACTGTGGGCCAGACCACCACAGAGGACCACTGCCCGCAGCTACCCAACCGGCCACAACCACCCACCTCAGTGCCCAGTCAGCCACCGATTGTTCAGCCACTGCCACCCAGCTCCACGGCCAGCCCACTCACCACTCCTGCATCTCCAGTCCTCACTTTCACGGCAGAGGATATCAGAGACTTGGGCTCGCAGATTGCAGTGGCCGTTGCCAAAGCCGTCTCCCTCAAACTGGGAATCACTTTGAAGGCGGCCTCAATTGCCTCTGCTGCCGATCGCATCGTCGATCAAGTGATTGACAAGAAACTGCAAGGTCTCGGCGCCCAACTTGCCCCTCGCTGCCTGGCTCACTCTACAGGGGGACCACGGACTACCCCACACAAGCAGGCTCACTCATTCAAGCGTGCCAAGCCCCGGAATTCCGCCGCCCTACCCCCTGCCCCTCAGCAGACTCGATCTCGCCCCATTCAAGGGCAAGCGCCTGGCCCTCAGTGGCGACAACAATAGACATGGTCCCACCTCAGATGCCAGAGGAGGATCATCTCTGTCTGTCTCCAGATGGCAGGACGACTCCTCCCTTCGACTCCTCCAGTGGAACTGTCTAGGAGCACGGCATAAGCTCCCGCTTTTGCAGGAGGCGGCCGCTAGGGACCGCCCTCATATTATTCTACTGCAGGAGACCCTGCTTCCAGATAGTTCCACTTTTCATCTCTCAGGTTACACCACCCACCTCCTGTCATATGTTCATGGCGTTACACGGGGATGTGCAGTTCTGGTTTGGGACCACATCGCGTGCACAGATTGTGAACCCCCCTCCTCTCTGTGGGCCTGATATGGAGGTCCAGGGCGTGGTTCTCCACCTGGAGACGTCGTCCTTGACGGTATACAGCGTATACTGGAATCACAGGGGCCTCTTGAAAATGGGAGACTTGTTCTCCCAGGCTGCCAAGGGTGCTTTGTACATCGGGGGTGAATTGAAAGCCCACCACACTCTACTCTCATCGCCTCTTCCATCCAATGAAGCAAGGCGGCACATCTCCTTGGTCCTGGGGGAGATGGATGGTGTACCTCTTTTGAATGATCCTGGAGTTGCCACGCACATAGGTGGGGGCCGTCTCGACCTGTCTTTTGTGTCGTCCCCCCCTAGCAGGCTCAGCGAACTGGTCTCTCCACCCCCATCTCACTAGCGACCATTTCGCAGTCGAGGTTACATTACCGATGGCTCCACTTCCGACCCCCCCTCTCCCTCCACCTAGGTGGGATCTCCGCAGGATTTACTGGGACAGGGTCAGGGAGTTGAATAACAGGCTGAATGCTGCACACAGGCAGTACCGACGTACATCCCCACACCGTCGGTATCTGGGTGCTGTCACGCGCCATGTGACGTCGGAAAAGCATCGTCTTAAGGAGGAGGCGTGGATTAGATGGTGTCGTACCTTGGATTCTAACTCCACTCTCCGTGAGATGTGGAGGAGAATCCGGTCCATCTCTGATCCACGTCCTCCTTGCCCGCCATCACACCGTGACCCTGCTGCTGAAGCCAACCATCTCGCCCAGCACTTTGCGGACCGTTCTGCTTCCCACAATCTTCCGGAACCCATCTGAGCCCTACAGGAGCAGTTGTTGGCTTCTGAACAGGCTGCCTGTGCCAGACCTGATCCCGCTAATCATCCCATCACCAGCAGGGAGCTTTGTAAGGCTCTGCGACACAGGACCGACACTGCACCTGGGCTCGACAGGCTCGTTTACTCCCTTTTGTCGAATGCTGGAGATTGTGGTAGTGAGAGACTACTTGATCTGTTCAATCTCTCGTGGTCTGAGGGCCGTTTGCCGAGGTCGTGGAAGACAGCTGTCATCCACCCGATTCCAAAACCTCGTGATCCCAGTGCCATGTGCCCTATCTCGCTCCTTAGCTGTGTGGCTAAGACAGCAGAAAGGGTCGTGCGTGCACTCCTTGCCTGCCGTCTGGGACCTTTGCACCCGAGGACTTTTGCATACCATCCTGGCAGGAGTGCTTCTCACTGCCTCGCTTCTTTCCTCAGGGAGCTTCGAGGTGAACGGGGGATGGCAGTCTTTGTCGACCTTGAGAAGGCCTTTGAGCTGGCAAATCCTCTGGCCATCCAAGCAGCCCTTGCAGACCGGGGAGTTGGGGGTAGACTATTATCATGGGTGGAGGAATTCTTTCAGCAGCAGACGGCGAGGGTCAGATTTCAGGGGCAGCTCTCCCCTTTTTATGGACATCAGAATGGCACCCCCCAGGGGAGTGTTCTCAGCCCTTTGCTATTTAATATACTTGTCGAAGGACTCCTGACAATGGACTATGGCCCTGGCGTAACACTGCTCATCTATGCCGACGATTTGGCACTTGTCTTCTTGAGGGGGGACTGTTTCACCAAGGCGCCGGTTGCACTCTCTCGGCTGCATACCAAGTGCAGCGAATTTGGGCTGAAAGTCAACCTCAAGAAGACTAAGTGCCTACCTTTCTGTCTCCATCCTCCAGATCGTCCACTCTTGCTTGGTGGCCAGTGCATTGAGATTGTCACGCTCCATCGCTACCTGGGAGTTTACTTTGACCACAATCTCACTTTCAAAAATCACATAAAGTACCTGTGAGAGTGGGCTGCAACCCGCACTTCCGCTCTTCGCTACCTTTCACGCCGCAGTCTAGGGGCGTCTTATGATGTCCTATGCACCTTTTATGTCCATGCCATCCGCTCCCTCATAGATTACAGTGCTATATGCCTCACAGGTCTTGCCCCACATGTTTCTCAGTCTTTGGAAGTGCTTCAGAATGAAGCACTCTGTATTATGCTACATGCGCCACGATGGACTAGGCTGGTTAACCTGTGCCTAGAAAGTGGGTTTCCATCGGTTGCCCACAGAATTGCTTTGCATGCGACAGCTGAGATGCTCCAGCTAGTACATCGCCATCCATACTTACCAGTCTCAATTTTACTTCGCTGTCTAGCAAACCGGCCTCTTGACCCGCTCCCCCATGATGACTGGGCTCGGGCCACCACAGCTCTGCTTCATGACTTGGGTGTGGCTTCGGAGGTGTGCAGTGATCCCGAGCTAGACTGTCCGGGTTACTCGCCTCCCTCCCCCTGGTCGCCTCCCCCTTTCACCGTCATTTATCCATTGGTGTCCAAGCCTCGCCACTCCATTCCAGCCATCCTCCGGCAAGAGAGTCTTAGTAGCATCTCTGATATTAACTCCACAAGTTCAGCAGTCTACTATACGGATGGCTCAGTCTCGTCTGATGGCTCAGCAGGGGCGACTATTGTTTCCGGACAATATACAGAATCCTGGTGCATATCCATGGGAGTTTCGGCCTTCCAGGCAGAGCTGGTGGCTCTTCTCGGTGCCTTGCGCCATGCTTATAGACATCGACATCAGCGAGTTGTTTTCCACACCGACTCACTCTCTTCCCTTCAGTGCATGGAGTCTCTCTCCCTCTCATCCCACAGGTTCTTGCTCACTGCCATATATACTGTTTCTTCCCTCATCCAGCAGCGGGGTGGCTCAGTGATATTTCATTGGGTCCCTGGGCATGTAAGACTTGAGGGAAATGAGCTGGCAGACAGAACTGCACGTGTAGCTAGCACTCTCCCTGCAGTCACGTTTCCGCTCAGACCTTGTGCCACACGAGTCCTCTCAGTGGTGGCTGCCGCCCTCTCAAGACGCGCTAGGGACGACCATCACCTATGTATTGCTGAGGGCTCACGCTTGGCCAACTGGTATGTGGCGGCCACGTCTTATACTCCCCTTTCCATACCGACTGGCCTACCTAACTACATATTAGAATATGGTGTCTCTGCCTAGGCTTCCTGTGTTATAGCCAGGTTGCCGGCTTAGATCCTGAACAGTGCCTCCATTGCTATGCACGGTCCGCCGAACCCCTCTGTCATTACCTGCCCAACTGCCCAGCGACTGCCCCACTTCATACAAGGATTGACGGCGACTTTTCTCGTACTGGTGACGATATCTGTGATGCGGCTCGAGTCGTTAGCAGTGTACCCTTCAAGAGGCTTTTACGCATTCTGAGAAATTATCCTCCTCCTCGCCAACTGCCTTGCACTTTCTCTTTGCTCTAAAATATTCCTTTTTTTTTTTTTTTAATGCTTGTTGCCGTTTCTTACTCTGCTTATCACTGACGGGCTCTCGGTTTGCCTGTGTCCCACCAGGTGTGGGCGAATATCAACAAACAAACAAAACAAACAAAGGTGGGCATAGCGGATGAACCACTGAGCTGCATAGCATGGAGGGAGTATCTCAGCAGCGCTTGTATGACTTCGGGTCGCCATATTGAAACACCTGCACTCATTGCCTCCACCATTGTAAAGCAATTGGAACATGATTCTTAGCTTGCTTTCTCTGTCTCAATGCTGCTTCTATGTATACATAGGCATCATAATACAAAAACATATATGGATTATGATTTTTTTTCTGTCTAGGCCAACGAATTGTATGGGGTAAATGTAGCCAAGAGTATGAATTATACAATGTCATAGGTTGCTGCAGTGCAGAAAACATACCCAGTTCCCTTTTTGTGTACTGTTTATCCATAATCTTATAGGCTGATTGACTGGATATTCTAGCACCAGGCGACCAAGGCCAAACGGCACTAAGGAAGAGAAAGGTATTGGGAGAAAGGGAAAAGATAGTGTGGTCTTACCATTGAAGTGACGATGATGTTGAAGCTGTTTTACGTCGAAGTAGTGGTGCTGAATTGATGCCGGAAGTCCTTAGACTATCCATGCTATGAAACCAAATGTCCAACTTGATAAAGGCCAGAAGAAACTTGGAAATATCTAGAGGAGAGTGTGAACAAAAGAGAAGACATGGAAAGGCTGGAGATAAATGGGCCCCTTTTAGTCGCCTCATACAAGCAGGGATACTGGGGAAGAAGCTTCCCACCCCTCCCCAGGGGGCAGTTATCAAATAAAATTAGTAACAAAATATATTTCTTACCTGAAAAATGTAATGTCATCTCTCTTCGATTAATTCCTGTGCCCATTTTTGCATCCATAAGGTGCACATTGAACCATGGCACTATAATTTCCAGAATCATTTGCTGACTTCAGAAACCACAGGCATAAGGTGTTGGCATGGCTGCCATTACACCAGCACCTCCCTGGCAGTGGACACAAACTACACAGGGCTGTCCATGAGAAAGCCCCTCCATACTATAGCACTCAGTGGAATGAACCCAAGCAGAACAGCACAACTGGCGACATCGCACAATTCGTCGAACTCCTTGAACTCCATTATAACCTGGGACAGGATCTGATGCCATATCGTTGACTCATCGGCAGATTGTGTTGTTCAAAATGGATATGGCAGTCAGCTTCTTTGCCTGGTTCTCCCCACGGACCTTACTTACTATCTCATGTGCACAAGGCATAACCAGATTCTATGTGATGATGTGGCATTTCTGCTACCAGACAACATTATACGCAACAAAGTAAGATGCTTTGCCTGCAGTTTAAAGCTTTTGCACGTGGATTCCTTATGAACCAAAGTGGATCCGCTGCAGCACTACAGCCCAGTGCTGGAAATAGGCCTGATCATTGTTTTGTAGATCTGGATGGCAATTAGGGAGGTGAGCTGAGGGCATTGATGGCTTGAGGCTCTTGTTCGTCAAAACTTTGTGACATACAACACTTTGAGGCAGGTCTTCTCCACCAGTGGGTAAGGTCACAAACTCATGGCGAAGAAAGGCTTTACAATAGGTGCACTTTTTGGACATCTTATATTTTGATCTCCAAAAAAAGAAAAGGGGAGTCCATAAAAAATGGGTGGTACTCCCAAGGGGAATGGGAATGTTAGTGATAAGGAGAGCCGGAGCTCCTGTTTCACTAGCTATCTAACCATCCCCCTTTGCTGACCTTTTCAGTGTGACAGTAACATGGAAAGTAGACCAGCATACTCTCCCAAACATTTCCTCTAACTATCTTATGCACTACACCACATGCACATTACATTTCACACAACGTATCACACTATGTTACAGGGGCTGGCGCCAGCAAGAGCATGCGGCCAGAAAACTTTGCCCCTGCTACCTATTGGCGGACTTCTGGGGGGAGGTGTGACGGGGGTTCCGCCGGCATAGATCGTGGGTCCAGGGCGAGATGGGGCTCGGGCCTGTGGTAGAGGGTACAGGGCATTGCAGTTCCCAGGCCGCTGCTTCTGCCCAATAGAGAGGGGCCCAAACTTGGGAATAGTGCCCCAGGAGGCTGCCCTATCAGTGGGTGTATAATGGCAGGATAGTTGCAGTGCCAAGGCAAGCTTTGAGGGTGTCCCTGCAGCAGTCCTGGCAGGGTGCCCCGAGGCCACTACCATAGCCACTGGTCAGCTGGTGGGCTAGGGGTCCCAGATCCATTGCCTGGACCTGGGACTATGCAGTGAGTGGGGCCCGTGGTATGTCTATCACCCTTTATTAATCCTGACTATGACAGAACACAAGAATAAGTTTCAAAGCAAGCCTGAGGACAGTAAATCACCCAGGGGGATGAGGGTAGGTTCATGGAATGTGGGAAGTTTGAGGGGAAGAGCGGGGGAAGTCGTTGAGGCATTCAGTAGGAGATGGGTGTATGTGGCGTGTTTGGAGGCAGTCTGGTACAGGGATGGATCAGCGAGAAAGATTGGTGGAAGGGACTGTTCCTATAAGTTGTTTTGGCAGGGGGGGGGCAAACGGATATCGGGGTGTTGGTGTGATGGTTGCGGAGAAATGGGTGGAATATGTTATGAATGTTATAAGAGTAAGCGATAGGATATTGCTAGTGAAAATTCTATTTAGCAGAAAGATAGCTGCAGTTATATCGGCATATGCTTCACAGGCAGGATTGGATGAAGCAGAGAAAGATAGATTTTGGGATGATTTAATACGTGTAGTAGGTGGTATGCGGGATGATGGTCATGTAGGTGAAGCAGCACAAGGTTATGAAGGAGTACATGGGGGATGTGCGTATGGTATAAGGAATGCGGAAGGAGAAAGGACACTCGAGTTTGGGGAGGCAACGGACATGATTGTGTGCAACGCATATTTTAGGAAAAGGGAGAATAGGTTAATTACGTACGAGTCTGGGGGAAATAGCAGTCAAATAGATTATTTTCTGGTTAGGACGGCTGATAGGAGGTTAGTGAGGGATGTTAAAGTTAGAGGAAGTGAGGAGTGTGTGCAGCAGCACAAACTATTGATTTGTTATATGGTGCTTAAAGAACGAGTGATGAGAAAGAGGACTTATGTACATAGGAGGAAAGTATGGAAGCTGAAAAACCAAGTAGTAAGGGATCCCTCCTATAGCGAGAAGAGGAGAGTGGTGGCTGAACAGGGAGCTGTAGACAGAGGCGTTAATGAACAGTACAGAGCCCTCAAGAACAATCTCTTGAGAGTTACTGATGTAACATGCAGTTGGACAAGAGGACCACCAAGACATAAAGTAACTTGGTGGTGGGATGAGGGTGTAGAAGCTGCAGTTAAGGAGAAAAGAAAGCTTTTCCGGGAATGGAAGAGGGTGGTAGCAAGGAGGAATACTTGGCTGCCAAGCGTAGGGCTAGAAGAGAGGTATACAGGGCAAGGTCTGAGTTACAGAGACTTTTACTTGATAACTTAAATCATGGGGAAAGGAAAAATATGATACTTAAGATGGCAAATCAGATGACGAGGGATAATCGGGATATCATAAGTGAGCAGTGTGTGAAGAATGATGAAGGAAGGGTAGTGGTGAACAATGAGGATATTAAAGATGCATGGAGAGACCATTATAGCCGGTTGTTGAATGAGGAGTTTCACTGGGACAGGGAAGGTTTGGAGCCAGCAGATCCAGTGTTTTGGCCCTCGGCCTTTGATTGATGCTGCTACTGTGAGTGTGGCAATACGCAGGATGAAGGTGGGGAAGGCAGCAGGTGTGTCTGGGTTGACTGCCGAAATGTTGAAGGCCTCACGAGATATAGGGGTGAAGTTAGTCACTGACCTGATAAATATGATTATTTATGAGTGTGTTATCCCACATGATTGGCTAAAGAGTGTAATTCTAAATGTGTGTAAAGGGAAGGGTGATGCCCTGGAAAGAGGAAATTATAGAGGTATAAAGCTTTTAGATCAGATAATGAAGGTAATGGAGAGAGTTTTAGAAGGTATGATTAGAGAAAGAGCGACTATTGATGAGATGCAGTTTGGGTTATTCCAGGTAGGGGGACCACTGATGCCATAATCATTGTTCGACAGCTTCAGGAAAAATACATTGGTAGGAGAAGGGATCTGTACTGTTTTTGTTGATTTGGAAAAGGTCTTTGATGGAGTCCTTAGAGAGGTGGTGAAGTGGGCAATGAGAAAGCTTGGTTTGGAGGAGTGGCTCGTTAGGGTGGTTATGGCTATGTACGTGGGTGCTCGCACCCAGGTAAGAGTGAATGGAGATTTGAGTGATGAGTTTTCCGTGAATGTTGGTGTGCATCAGGGGTCAGCTTTGAGTCCCGTGTTGTTTATCATGGTAATTGAAGCCCTCTCACGTGACTTTAGAAACGGACTCCCGTGGGAGATGTTGTATGCTGATGATTTGGTGTTGATTGCAGAGAATGAAAGGGAGGCAGAGGAAAGGTTTAGGAAATTTAGAGACAGTATGGGGCACAAGGGCTTAAGGATAAATGCAGATAAAACAAAAGTGATGATATCTAGGGTTGGTGGTGGTACTGTCAAAGACAAGGGAGAGTGGCCATGAGCAGTTTGCCACAAGGACGTGGGAAGTAATTCTATCTTGTGCAGTGTTTGTGATAAATGGGTGCACAAGAGATGTAGTGGTATCAGAGGTAGACTGCGAGATAATGCTAATTTTATGTGTACGGCGTGTCGTGGAGAACAGGTGCAGATTATCAGGCATGATAGGATTGAACTTGCTGGTGAATCTCTTGCGTGTGTGGAAGAGTTTTGTTATTTGGGAGACATGTTATGTGCTGGAGGTGGGGCTGGAGCTAGCTCTGTAGCTAGGGTGAGAAGTGGTTGGAAGAAGTTCAGGGAGCTCTTGCCTCTTCTGACATTGAGAGGGCTCTCCGAACGTGCTAAGGGGTCTTTGTATGCAGCATGTGTTAAGATTGTAATGCTATTTGGTAGTGAGACCTGGGCAGTAAAGGAGGAGGATATTCGCGGGCTCAGTTGTACAGAAATGACAATGATTTGGTGGATGTGTGGTGCATCCCTGCGTGCAAGGTCCGGGGAGGCTGGGTTTACAAGGGAAGAGTTGAGAGGTAGGATGGGACTGGAGTGTATTGGTGTTGTGATGAGGAGAGGTAGATTGAGATGGTTTGGACAAGTGGAGAGGATAGGACATGATAATTGGGTGGGGAAGGTGAGAAGTGTTAATATTTGGGGTGGGGTTATGGTAGACCGAGAGAGACATGGGACTAGGTCATCAAGTGTGACCTCAGGGTGAAGGGACTGAACAGGGAGGCTGCAATGGATCGTGCAACATGGAAAGCCGCCATTAGGTGATCAAGGCCGACGCATGCAAGCTTGTTGGAGCCTTTAAAAATGAAATGAAACGACATCCGATTTTAGATTAGAGTATTATGGTAGTAGGTGGTGGCGACCATCATGCACTCACTTGATGTAGTGCTGCCTACTTCTGCCTTAGCCTTTATCATTTTTTTCTGTGCCTGCCCTCCTCTCTTCCTGTTTCTCCCATCTTTCCTGTCGCTTCTTATTGCTTTTCTTTCCTTTACAGGTGGCTTTATATTGAGTGACAAGCCAAATGGTTTCCTGTAAGCCAAGAAACCATTTACAATGCTGGGTGGTAACCATACAACCAAACCAGACGTGCTCCCTACGTGTCAACAAGTGGGTTGGTGGAGCGTTAGTGCCTCTCCCCGTAAAACAAATAACTCAAAGTCAAATGGCCACCCCTTACGGCATTATGGCGTCTGGCAATAGATAGAGAGATAGAGAGATTTTTATTTATTATTTTTACCGCCCACCTTTAGAAGGCAGAGCGATAATGTGTTTGCCCGCCTCTGTGTGTGTGTGTGTGTGTGTGTGTGTTTGTGTGTTTGTGTGTGTGTGTGTGTGTGTGTGTGTGTGTGTGTGTGTGTGTGTGTGTGTTCCCATTATATCTCATGAACGGCTTGAGCTATCAACATGAAACCTTCAGGATATCAAGATATGTCAAAATCTTGGGCGACTTCAAAAACGGGCACTTGCGGTCAAGGTCATGGTCACCAAAATGGCTGCTAAAGGTCAACTAGTCTTTATCGCCCGTCTTTAGCACCATTGTATCTCATGAACGACTTGAGCTATCAACATGAAACCTTTAGGGTATCATGATATGGCCGAAATCTTGGACTTAGCCAACAGCATAATTCAGCATAATTATTCTGGCGAGCGACTAGCATTCGGCTCCTGAATGTTTTTCTTTAATTTTTCATGTTATCCATGATGTCTATGTATAGTATTATTTTCTTACTCATCACTTTTATCACATTACTTATAAAATATTTATTGGTTAATTTTATACCACAATTATGTTGTGTTTGATATAACTTAGTATCAGACGTAACTGTAGTATAAAATTAACCAATGCATATTTTTTAATCAGTATGGTACTTGTAATGGGTAAGAAAAAATTACTTTACAACATGGATGAAAAAATAAAAATTAAAATATCCGACCTGTAATCAGGTGTATCTCTAATAATGTCCCATTTGAACCCAGTGTCCTCAATATAGGACGGAACTGGGAATTTTCAAAAGGTAATAAAGTAGGGAACCTCCGGGTAGGGCCCTATGAGCTTCGTGACAGTGAGTTACGCTTAGTACCCTACCAGCACAGTCCCTTACCCATGAACTCTGGGAGCCAGTGGGATAAAGACTGGATAATCAGTCGGTTTCTTCAATCCATTTGCGCCCAGTGTCCTAAATATATGATGGAACTGGGAATTTACCCCTCCGGGTAGGGACCTATGAACTTCGTGACTTTGAGCCGATAGACAGAGGGCGGTACGCTTAGTACCCTGCCAGCGCAGTCTATTGCCCAGGAACTAATGGGATATCTATATCTATCTATCTATCTATCTATATATATATATATATATATATATATATATTGTTACGGAACAGAGAAAGATAATGTACACTTTAAGTGAGAATACTAATAATCACTACTGTCCCGTAAAGGTCCAGGTTCAAAATAAAAGAGTTAGGTAAAATTACAAGTTAAAGTTTAATGCTCAAACTAACAACAAAACATTCAGGACTCATAAAGATAATGTAATGGCAAAAAAAACAGGTTAAATATATAGTTAACTGCAATAGCCTCTATTAAACCCGAAATTAGCATGAGTAAATTTATCTAAGTCAGCCCTGTTAAAATGAAACACACTAGGTAATGCTCAGTTAATGCAAGATAAATTATTACAGATACAAAATATTATTAATGATGGCTGACAAGAACCTTACATAAATTACAATAACTTCACTAGGCCCACAAATTAAACCTATGCTATACAGCACAAGAACAAAATGCAACAACACTTATACTCAAATTACACAGCTGCTAGATGGTTGGAGACTTCCTGAGCACTCAATAATAACTGTACAGGGGAGGACAGAGATGTGAACAAAATGAGGAGCAGATCTAAGTGGCAATAATGCAGAGACTGAGCTCATTATATAGGGGCCAGCAGAGCTTGATACAACTTGTAAGAAGGACGCGCAAATGAAGCTATGGGGACAAAGAGTTGACAATCCCGCTCTGAACAACAGAAAAAACGACTTACTCTATTATAACGGTAGAAGGAGGGGAACTGAGGCAGAACACGCTCGTGATCAAACATGCAGCATACTGTACGTTAGAATTACACAAAGGATGATGAAATCATAGGCTATGTAACACCTCCCCACAAAGAAAAAGAAATTTACAAAGGAAATTTCTTATTACTCTAAAGCAATCTGTCTAAAGTCTAGATAAGCAATCTGCAATAACATTTTCTTTCCCCTTGACATGTTGTATGTCTAATGAATACTCCTGAAGAAGTAGACTCCATCTTGTCAATCTCTGATTTTTATCTTTAAACTTACTAAGGAATTTCAGTGGGTTATGATCGGTATAAATGACTATGGGGTCAAAACCAGAACACAAATAAAATGAAAAATGCTGTAAACCCAAAATCAAGGCCAAAAGCTCTTTCTCAATAGTTGAGTAGTTCTTTTGAGGTGGAGTGAACTTCTTACTGTAGTAAGATACAGGATGTTCAATACCCTGATCATCCTCAGGCAGCAAAACAGCCCCAGCTCCTGTATCACTTGCATCAACAGACATCTTAAAAGGCTTAGCAAAATTTGGAGTAGCGAGCACTGGCTGACTTAATAGGATAGCTTTAAGTTTGTTGAAAGAGGATTCACAGTTATCGGTCCAGACAATTTTAACTCCCTTTTTCAGTAGGTCTGTAAGTGGTGATACAAGAATAGAAAAGTTAAGAACAAATCTCCTGTAATAACCTACCATTCCCAAAAATCATTGTAGCTCTTTCCTACTTTTAGGTCTGGGAAGATCACTTATAACCTGAACCTTAGCTCCTGGTGGTGCAACATGTCCATCACCAATTACGTACCCAAGGTACTGAACTTTAGCATGACCAAACTCACACTTTGATAAATTAGCTACAAGATTAGCCTGAACCAAACGCTCAAGAAATTTACTGATATGGCATAGGTGATCTTTCCAGTTGTCACTGAAGATTAATACATTATCAATATAAACAACACACCCTGCCAAACCCTCTGTTACCACATTCATGAGCTTCTGAAATGTGGCTGGTGCATTCTTCATACCATATGGCATTACGGAACATGCAAAAGTCTTTCCTAGTGTTACAAAACATGAGATCTCCCTAGCACGTTCAGTCATAGGTACTTGCCAGTATCCCTTTAACAAATCAAACTTACTTATGTACCTAGCCTTTCCGATCTTGTCTATGCAATCTTCCACACGAGGGAGAGGGTAAGTGTCTGTTTTGGTTATCTGATTAACACGTCTGTAGTTAATGCAAAGCCGCTGTGACCCACCTGGCTTAGGGACTAGAGTGACAGGAGAACTCCACTCGCTCTGACAGGGCTCAATCATCCTGTGGTCCAACAGGTAGTCAAGCTCCTTCTGGATGAGAGGAACTTTCACTGGGTTCACACGGTAAGGAGGCAGTTTAATTGGCTTTGCGTCTCCAACATCGACATCATGCATCAACACAGTAGTTCTTCCTGGAGTGGCACGGAACACTTGCGGGTACTCCTGCAGTAATGCCGAAAACTCCTGCCTTTCCTCGGGAGGTAGATGAGAAAGCTTAGTCTGGAGATCATTCATGATATCAGGATTCTTCCCCAAACTATCACTCAGGCTCATGCTGCATGGGAGAACTTCACTTGCAGACTCGGGTGGAACAGCTACAGTGCAGACTGGATTATTTTCGTCCCACCTGTGATATAACTTTAGCATGTTGATGTGACATAGTTGCTTGCTCTTTCTACGATCTGGTGTGGCGATGACATAGTTGACATCACTAAGTTTCTTCTCCACGAAATAAGGACCACTAAACTTGGCTTGAAGAGGTTGCCCATGAACCGGTAGCAGAATCAAAACCTGATCTCCTGGCTGAAAGTGGCGTAACCTGGACTTCTTATCATACCAAGTCTTCATCTTCTCCTGAGCAGCTCCTAAATTCTCTCTCGCCAGCTGTAAAGCAGTGGACAGCCATTCTTTGAACTTTATCACATACTCCAGCAGGTTGACTTCATCTTCCTCCGACAGCCAGCATTCCTTGAGTAACTTAAGGGGTCCTCTTACTTCATGGCCAAACAGTAGTTCAAAAGGTGAGAAGCCCAGTGATTCATTTGGAGATTCTCTTGCGGCAAATACAACGAATGGAAGACCTTTATCCCAGTCTTTCTGATGTTCCAAACGGTATTTCTTGAGCATCAATTTGAGTGTTTGATGATATCTCTCCAACGCTCCTTGGGTCTGGGGATGGTAAGCTGAAGACGTGATCTGGGTGATGCCCAACTCTTTCAGAGACTGCTTGAAAACGTTTGACATGAAATTACTTCCCCGGTCTGACTGTACCTCCTTGGGCAGACCAAACTTTGTGAAGAACTCTAGCATTTCCTTAACCACGTTCTTTGCTGAGATATTTCTAAGTGGAATGGCTTCAGGATAACGAGTAGCCATATCAATCAGGGTCAACACATAAGAAAGTCCTGAAGAAGTCTTAGGAAGAGGGCCCACAATATCCACCAACACACGGGTGAAAGGCGCCTCAAAAGGAGGAATGGGAACTAGAGGTGCAACCTTTTCGGTCTGATTACACTTCCCCACAACTTGACAGGTGTGACAAGACTTACAATACCAGGAAACATCCCTGAAGATACCTGGCCAGAAGAAGTGTTTCAAAATGCGTGCCACAGTCTTCCTCACTCCAAGGTGTCCTGCCAAACTGGAATCATGAGCCACTCTAATGATATCCTGCCTACAAACACAAGGGATGACAACTTGATGTACAACCTCCCATTCACAGTCGGCTGATGCTGTTGGAGGTCTCCACTTCCTCATAAGTATTCCTGACTTTATATAATAACAAGTAGAAGCACCAGCTGACTCTTCCTCACTGCAAGCAGAGTTAGCTAGACCTTTCAACTCAGGGTCAGCAACCTGCAACTCAACCAACTCTTGACGAGACAAATTATCAACACTACACGGTACTGCCTCATCTGGTGAATGGTCCAAATTAGCAAGAAAAGTGTCAGCTAGGATAACATCATCATCATCATTATCCTCTAAATCACCAGTAACTTTAGACTTAGCGCTAGTGACAGCACATGCAGGGAACACATCAGGGACACCACAATCCTGGGATGCAGCCACTGGGTCACTAGACAACTGAGGAGCTGGACGCACTTGACTTCCACCAATATCATTTCCAAGTAAGAAAGTTACACCTGACATTGGGAGTGTCTCAACCAACCCAACCATAACGGAACCATTAGCAAAACCAGACTCTAAATTCACTCTGCACAGAGGGACAGAGAAGTAATTATTCCCAACACCTTGTAAGATTACAGTTTCATCAGAGGAATTAACATTAGAGCCTAGAACACTGGTCAGCATAAGGGATTGGCAAGCACCTGTATCACGATATATTTTAACTGATTTCCTGTCATTACTGTCCAGAGGACTGACAAAACCATCAGACAGGAAATTAGCACATGAACTCTTGAGAGCGTCACCCACGTTTCTGCTCAAAAGAGGAGCTCCATCATGAGAATTTAAGTTACCCCTCAAAGCAGGTTCACTTAACTCAGTTAAAGAATTATGGGAACTCTCAAGGGTGGACACTAGACCAATTGACTGAATATTTAAAGACTCCTTTTTGTTCACATCACGCTGTCTCCTGAAACATTTCTCCGTAGTATGACCAAGCTTACTACAATAAATACATTTACTTTTCTGAAGTCTAGATGTGAAGCTGGTATTTACTTCCTGAGAAACATCATCTTTATTCTCCTTCCTGTTACCTGTACTCTGAGTAGAGGCAACGTACTTACTCTCAGCTTTCCCTTTTTCTCTAGAATATCTCTTGTGAGTGAGAACATATTCATCAGCTAAAACTGCAGCATCAGACAAATTATCTATTCTTTTCTCATCAAGATATAGGCGTACATCTTTATTTATACACCTCTTGAAGTCCTCCAGCAAAATCATCTGCTTAAATTTACCAAAATCAGAATTTACATTCTTAGAATTTAACCACTGCTCTAACAGATCTTCTTTGATTTTTGCATACTCAACATGGGATTGCTTATCTTGCTTATAAGTTGTCCTAAATTTTACTCTATAGGCTTCAGGAACAAGCTCATAGGCCTTAAGAATCAAGCTCTTAACTACATCATAATTATCAGATTGATCCTGAGGCAAAGATGCATAAGTTACTTGAGCTTTACGGTGAGAACAGTTTGAAGGAGTACTGGCCAATACTCCTTGGGCCAATTAAAACCTGTAGCTACCCTCTCAAACAACTGAAAATACTTTGTTAAATCAGATTCATTAAAAGGAGGGACAAGTTTAACATTTTTAGCCACATCAAAATCATCAGAGCTAGATGATCCAGTTCCACCTTGTTTCATGCGATACTCATGGTCTGCCTGAATCCTGGCAAGTTCAATTTGTGCCTGTATCTGTGCCTCCTGAATCCGAGCCTGAGATTCAGCCTCCTTAGCATTTGCTTGAAATTCAGCCTCCTTAACACGAGACTCCGCTTCCTTAGCACGAGCCTCCTGCAGGGCTAGCTGTAACTTAGATAATTCAATCTGCGTTCGCTCATTTGGAGGTGTTACATTAAACAAGCTTTCATTAATCATGTCAACAATTTGACCTTTAGAATGAAGAGAGTGACCTGCAATTCCCAATTGTTGAGCAACAAGCTTAAGTTCATTCTTTGTTCTGTTTTCTACATCCAACACTGTTTGCACATTTGACAAAAAATCTTTGGCTTCATCAAGTGTAGTAATAGAACACATCATGAATAAGTAACAGTCACAAAATATCAAGCAATATCCTTATGATAATATCCTGAATATCCTGATGAGAGGTCGCCAAATTTATGTTACGGAACAGAAAAAGATAATGTACACTTTAAGTGAGAATACTAATAATCACTACTGTCCCGTAAAGGTCCAGGTTCAAAATAAAAGAGTTAGGTAAAATTACAAGTTAAAGTTTAATGCTCAAACTAACAACAAAACATTCAGGACTCATAAGGATAATGTAATGGCAAAAAAAAAAACAGGTTAAATATATAGTTAACTGCAATAGCCTCTATTAACACGAAATTAGCATGAGTAAATTTATCTAAGTCAGCCCTGTTAAAATGAAACACACTGGGTAATGCTCAGTTAAAGCAAGATAAATTATTACAGATACAGAATATTATTAATGATGGCTGACAAGAACCTTACATAAATTACAAAAACTTCACTATGCCCACAAATTAAACCTATGCTATATAGCACAAGAACAAAATGCAACAACACTTATACTCAAATTACACAGCTGCTAGATGGTTGGAGACTTCCTGAGCACTCAATAATAACTGTACAGGGGAGGACAGAGATGTGAACAAAATGAGGAGCAGATCTAAGTGGCAATAATGCAGAGACTGAGCTCATTATGTAGGGGCCAGCAGAGCTTGATACAACTTGTAAGAAGGACGCACAAATGAAGCCATGGGGACAAAGAGTTGACAATCCCGCTCTGAACAACAGAAAGAACGACTTACTCTACTATAACGGTAGAAGGGGGGGACTGAGGCAGAACACGCTCGTGATCAAACATGCAGCATACTGTACGTTAGAATTACACAAAGGATGATGAAATCATAGGCTATGTAACAATATATATATATATATATATATATTGTAGCAGGGGTACCTGGCTTTGAATGGGCCAAAAAGGCTAACGCTCGAATCCTATTTCTTCTAGTTCAGTGTTTCTTCCTATTCCAGAAAGACCATGTACAGCTCCGTTCAAAAGTTCGTACTACACCCAAAGTGGAAGGCTCAAGCCTCGGTCCGCTCTTTCTGGACGGCATGTTAATACCCAGAACCGCTCGCCACCACTGACAGAGCAGCAAATACCGGAACAGTTTCAGTCACACGACGAATGCGAAATTTGAGATGAAACGGATATTTATATAGATATTGGCAAGTATTATTACCTATTAAGGAAGGAAATACGTGGACAAATTGCGGTTGTGATGAAAATATGTATACAAATAACAAGTTACAATACACAAATAGAGGGAAAGGAAGAACTTTGATATGAATCAATAAGTGATTTGTGAGCTGACAATTCTCCCACTGAAACGCGCACACGCGCACACACACACGTACACACACATGCACACACAAACGCGCGCGCGCACACACACACACACACACACACACACACACACACACACACACACACACACACACACAAACGTAAACACAAATACACAAGAACAATAACAATAATAACAACAGCCACCATCACGACCGTCTCCGCCACCTACCACCACCCACCACCACCACCGTCACCCACCAACACCTACAATCCACCACCACCGCCGCCGCCGCGACCACCGACCACCACCATCGACGCATTAACAAGTCGCATATGGAGGTAAAGACACTGAAATAGTTTACTTCATCTGTCCTGTTTGTGTGGGAAGGCCAAGGAACACATTATATTTATTACGTGTGAGTGACCTTGCCTCGCGTAGGCAGTGGAAAGTATATAAGGATAATTATAGATGTTTTCAAACAAAAATAGACAATTTCATTTTTATTTCAATTTTTTTAGTCTATATATATATATATATATATATATATATATATATATGAGCCTCTGTGGTAGAGTGGTAAAGTGTACGTTTTCGTACACTGAAGAACGAGGGTTCGCGCCCCGCCAGGCTAATAAACTTTGGAAGCGTTCTTCTGGCCACGTACTGCATTGGCGGACACAAGGGGTGCTGTGGTTGAACCAGTGTCACATACTAAAGTATGCTTGCACCTAGACGGCTTGCGCGGGCCGATTACACTTGGTTTACAGACTACACACACATCCAAAGCCACTCCAACACAACAATTACACTTACAAACACTTCTCACCCTACATACAATCTCTATTAGACAGCCTAAGCCACTTGGTAGAGATACATTGGCTGTATCGTCCCCACTTCGGTAGGGATAGGCCGGTCCTGCAGTGGACACTCAAACGGCTGATGAGATGAGATAAGATATATATATATATATATATATATATATATATATATATATATATATATATATATATATATATATATTCATAGCTGTCTATGTATACCGTATCTATCTGCAGTCTATCATATCTACATCTTTATTATATCTATCTATGTATATTATACCTATCTATCTACATCTATGTCTATTATATCTATCTGTACTATATTTTTCTAATATCTATCTATCTATCTCTATCTATATTATTTCTGTCTCTTATATCTATCTATTGTATCTCTAATATATCGATCTTTCTATTGTATCTCTATTATATCTATCTATCTATATATACATATCCTTAATATAATAATAACAGTTGCCTAACTTTTCATACCAATATCGGGTCCAGCTTCCCTCTTTCTCAATCACTGCTTTGCAACCTGTCAGGCATGGAGCTTACAAGGCCAAGGATGAAGTCATGTTGCGCCGGCAAAGTTCCCACTGGGCGTTTACGTGGTTGAGGAGTTCATTTCTTGTCATCTCGTCAGTCCTGGCTGCCAGGTATTAACCATTTCAGCCCAAACGTGTTCTATTACATTTAGATCGATCCCTTTGGCGAGCCAGTCTAAGAGCTGAAGTGTGTCTTATCTCTGAAACCACTGCTGTACTACACGTGCTGTGTGGATGGCGCACCGGTCATGCATGAAAATAATAGGTCCACCTGGGAACGGAAAACCCTTTGCGTGTAAAGATGGCAGGAAACGTTCCTCCAGGATAAGGACATACTGGTCAGCAGTATAACGCCCCTCGTTGCTGGACAAGTCACCCAGGCCATGTAGAGTCAGGTATCCCCAGATGTTACAGGTAACGTGACCAGATCGTGCCTCATCACAAATGTTGACCCTCTCGTATCTACATATTAAATATATATTTACTTTTTTTTTTTAATTACTGCAGCCATGAGACAGAATACTAGGTGACGACATGTCCCCCTAACCTTACATTATTTAGTACTGATCACATTTTTTTCTTGGCACTGTCTTTATACAAAGAAAACAGAGGCAAAGAGTAAAAGGAATCATATCTTTTTCCAGGACAATATGAACAGAATAAGACCAAAATAAGGGATCTTGATTATTTTAGATGCCTGGTCATATTGCCTTTAAAAGACTGGAAATCAAGGATGGAGGTGTATGCGGACTGCGGAAGACAGCTTCAGTACTGACCTATTCCATATGAATATCGGTTAATCACTGTAACAGAGTGATAGAAAACAGATGACTGCAACGAAGACAGAGCCTGGAGGGGGCCAATAAGAGTACGGAATTTTATCGCAATAAAAATGGTAATATCATATACCTGGAGTTGTTTCTCCTCCAGCAGTGAACCCTGCCATGCGAGGTGAAGGAGCAACACTTCTCATCCGTGAAGATGACTCGCGACCAAAAGTCTAGGTTCTCCTGGAAGTAGCGTTGAACAAAGGCTAACCTCCCCTCTCTGTGTTGTTGTGCCAGGCGTTCCTTCATTGCTGGAATTCTATGGTGTATCCCAGCGTCATGCAGCATTCGCCTGACAGTCAGCGCAGACACATCTAACTGAAGACTGTCCCTTATGGGCACCGCGTTCGTAAGGGGAGTTGGCTCTGCTGCCGCGACAATAACAGAATCTTCAGCCTGGGTGGTTCTTCGAGGGGCTCCCGTCCTTTCTAACATGCACGTATTCTATTCTATCTATCTATTGCCAGAAGCCTCAATCCCTTTCGGGGTGGCCACAAACAAATCGCCTCCACGTCACCATGTCCCTCGCCATTTCACTGACCTGCTCCCAACTCACACCCCCCTCTCTCATATACCTCTCCACCCCATCCCTCCATCTCATCCTCGGCCTCCTCCTCTTTCTTGCCCCTTCCACCTCACTGACATACACTCTCTTCGTCAGTCTTTCACCCTCCATCCTCTCCACATGGCCAAACCACCTCAGTGTATGAAAGTATTCGCTATTAGTAAATATGGCGCTAATAAAAATCAATGCCGAGAATCTAGTTTGGAATAACATTACGAGTATGCATACTTGTGTTTAAATAAATTATATATGAAAATATTGTTACAAGGGCAACTGTTGTACTAAACAAACTGCTGCCTATAAAGCTAGTGGCGTAGCGAGACTAAATGCAGCTTAAGGCCAGATATCCTGGTTTCACCCCATCACTGCACGGGACAGCCCTGCAGAGACTATTGCTTGACTGTGGTTCATGGCTCTGCTTGGCCAGACAGACCAGAGTTACACAACAACAACAACAACAACAACAACAACAACAACAACAACAACAACAACAACAGCAACAGCTATACATCAAGAGATGGGAACTGAAGTCTCGTTCTTAGAATGACTAAGACTGATTTGTATGTGACCGTCATAAATCAAAACCCTGTCAGTTCCTTCCAATGAAACGTAAACACACAAATATCTATTCCATTGAGATGCCTGGACACACTGTGTTTGAAATAATGGGGCACTGTGCATTGGAAGAAGACATGCTAAGACATTCCAAAAAATAAAGTCGTATACAAGAAAGACAGATTACTAGTTAACAGTTGCATTGCAGAGTGGGTGGGAGGATGGGGCAAGGCTGGTGCCTCGTTTCAGTCATAATGGGGGAGAGATGGAAGCAGAGAATTCAGATGAACAGTGGTGTGTGTGTGTGTGTGGAGAGAGAGAGAGAGAGAGAGAGAGAGAGAGAGAGAGAGAGAGAGAGAGAGACCGACGGTTATGTAGTTATGTAGGAGAAACATCATGTAGGCTACTTCATCATAAAACATATGATTTCCATTATTCCTTAGACTCCACCAATCGTCTTCATCTGGTTTTGAGTATGAATATGAGTTTTAACTGTTCTGATATTTCTTAAATGAATATCTTGACTGCATACAAATTATTTTTAGCTGCTTGGATTTTCTTTGAAGCGGTAGAACAGGTCATAGATACTGAGCTAAGATGGTTAGCTGAAATAATGCCCGTGTCTAGGGAGTAAGACATGTGATAGCTGACTAGCTCGTCTAATCACACTGATTCATAGCCGAACTTCTTATATTCTGTTATGTGCATTTCTGCTATTAGTACTGTACTATATTTTTTAAGGCACGCGAATATGAACATAATTTCATCATTTAATCAGCAGTAAGATTGACTGATACCTACGAGTATGAAAATAAAATTCTCATTTCATTTAACAGTCGGTGAGCAAATGACACTGCTTTGATACTAGCTAAATTCTGGTTGTTCGTGGGAGGTTCGAAACTGTAACCTGTCGCCTGGGAAGGAGGGGCCGAGACTAGCGCCTTCCACATTGGGTGTAGTACGAATTTCTGAACGGAGCTGTACAGTCACATTCAGGAGAAATGGTACACATTTACTTGTTTACTGTACTATAATATCCATTGCCGGCAAGATTTGGAACCAATTCCCTCACTTATCGGTGCATTGATGACCAGTGCACCAGGTAGTAAGAAAAACAGTTCTACAACTCACCAACAGTAGACTATACAGTAGATTATATAAGCAGATGTATATCGCTACTTATAAACACGGCTGTAGCTCTTATGCTTTGAACAGGGATTATAAGAGGACCAGGAATTTTCTACAGCTTTCGCAGACTAACTCACAATATTTGTGCAGACTTGTTTACTATTACTGGTGACCTGAAATGACCTCTAACTGGTGATCTCAAATGACCTCGGAGGTCAACCTCTCATTGCTTATGTCCGAACTGGAGGCCCTGTGAGTCTCCATGCCAAATATTGGGCTGCTGGGTCCAGTCGTTCAAGTGTGTATTATCAGTGACCTCAAATGACCTCTGACCAGTGACCTCAAATGGCCTCTGAGGTCAACCTCACACGGCCTGTGTACGAACTGTAGGTAATGTGAGTCTACACATAAAAAATGGGGCTGCAGGGGTACCCGGCGTTGCCCGGACCAAAAAAAGCAAACACTCTTCTGGTGACCTCAAATGACTCAGATATGAATTTTGAACCCCCAAACCATCATTCGGTCACCATGATACAGAATACATATATATATGGGTCTGAAGGTCTCTGGCCCTTGGTTTGGGCATGATTGAAGGAAAAACAAACAAACAATGCAGCTCTTATACTCGAGTGCTCATGGCTGTTGAACCACTGTTGAAACTGTCTAGAGATGTGCACAGGGTAAATGTCCTGCACAAATATGATGGAACCAGGAGGTAAAGGAAAAACTTTCTCACGAAGAGATGGGAGGATGACGACGTTGAGGATGTTGAAATAGGTCTGAGCGTTGAATCGTCCCTGAATCTCAGTCACATCTCTGACACCATGAACAGTCATCCATCCCCAGACATTCACAGCCACTCGGCTACTTCGTTGTTCTTCGAAGAAGTGTCGCCAGTCGTATCTGCGGGAAACTTAATGTTACTAAGTCGTGTGAGCTGCGCTTTATTAGTTACCTAAGAATGATTAAAATAATTAAATAATCTAAATAATTTCAATCTGTACTTGCTATTTTAGCTTTGAGGAACATTTTATTTTAAATTTCTTTTCGATACATATACAGTATATATATATATATTGTTACGGAACAGAGAAAGATAATGTACACTTTCAGTGAGAATGCTAAAAATCACTACTGTCCCGTAAAGTTCCAGGTTCAAAACAAAAGAGTTAGGTAAAATTACAAGTTAAAGTTTAATGCTTAAATTAACAACAAAACATTCAGGACTCATAAGGATAATGTAATGGCAAAAACAGGTTAAATATATGGTTAACTGCAATAGCCTCTATTAACACGAAATTAGCAAGAGTAAATTTATCTAAGTCAGCCCTGATAAAATGAGATACCAGATAATACTCAGTGAATGCCAGATAAATAATTACAGATACAAACTATTATCAAAAATAACTGACACAACCCAACATTAATCAAAACCTCACTAGGCCTAAGAATTAACCTTATGCTACACAGTACAAGAAAAAATACAACAACAGTTATACTCAAATTACACACAGCTGCTAGATGGTTGGAGATTTCTTGAGCACTCACAATAATAATAATTGTACAGGGGAGGACAGAGATGTGAACAAAATGAGGAGCAGATCTAAGTGGCAATGATGCAGAGACTGAGCTCATTATATAGGGGCTGGCAGAGCCTGATACAACTTGTAAGAGGGACGCGCAAATGAAAGCCATGGGGACATAGAGTTCACAATCCCGCTCTGGACAACAGAGAGAACGACTTACTCTACTATAACGGTAGAAGGGGGGAACTGAGGCAGAACACGCTCGTGATCAAACATGCAGCATACTGAGCGTTAAAATTACACAAAGGATGATGAAATCATAGGCTATGTAACACCTCCCCACAAAGAAAAAGAAATTTACAAAGGAAATTTCTTATTACTCTAAAACAATCTGTATAAGGCATTACAGACCATGCAAAGGTCTTTCCTAATGTTACAAAACATGAGATCTCCCTAGCACGTTCAGTCATAGGTACTTGCCAGTATCCCTTTAACAAATCAAACTTACTTATGTACCTAGCCTTTCCGATCTTGTCTATGCAATCTTCCACACGAGGGAGAGGATAAGTGTCTGTTTTGGTTATCTGATTAACACGTCTGTAGTCGATGCAAAACCTCTGTGACCCACCTGGCTTAGGGACTAGAGTGACAGGAGAACTCCACTCGCTCTGACAGGGCTCAATCATCTTGTGGTCCAACAGGTAGCCAAGCTCCTTCTGGATGAGAGGAACTTTCACTGGGTTCACACGGTAAGGAGGCAATTTAATTGGCTTTGCGTCTTCAACATCGACATCATGCATCAACACAGTGGTTCTTCATGGAGTAGCACGGAACACTTGCGGGTACTCCTGCAGTAATGCCGAAAACTCCTGCCTTTCCTTGGGTGGTAGATGAGAAAGCTTAGTCTGGAGATCATTCATGATATCAGGATTCTTCCCCAAACTATCACTCAGGCTCATACTGCATGGGAGAGCTTCACTTGCAGACTCGGGTGGAACAGCTACAGTGCAGACTGGATTATTTTCGTCCCGCCTGTGATATAACTTTAGCATGTTGATGTGACATAGTTGCTTGCTCTTTCTACGATCTGGTGTGGCGATGACATAGTTGACATCACTGAGTTTCTTCTCCACGAAATAAGGGCCACTAAACTTGGCTTGAAGAGGTTGCCCATGAACTGGTAGCAGATTCAAAACCTGATCTCCTGGCTGAAAGTGGCGTAACCTGGACTTCTTATCATACCAAGTCTTCAACTTCTCCTGAGCAGCTCCTAAATTCTCTCTCGCCAGCTGTAAAGCAGTGGACAGCCGTTCTTTGAAATTCATCACATACTCCAGCAGGTTGACGTCATCTTCCTCCGACAGCCAGCATTCCTTGAGTAACTTAAGGGGTCCTCTTACTTCATGGCCAAACAGTAGTTCAAAAGGTGAGAAGCCCAGTGATTCATTTGGAGATTCTCTTGCAGCAAACACAACGAATGGAAGACCTTTATCCCAGTCTTTCTGATGTTCCAAACAGTATTTCTTGAGCATCGATTTGAGTGTTTGATGATATCTCTCCAACGCTCCTTGGGTCTGGGGATGGTAAGCTGAAGACGTGATCTGGGTGATGCCCAACTCTTTCAGAGACTGTTTGAAAACATTTGACATGAAATTACTTCCTCGGTCTGACTGTACCTCCTTGGGCAGACCAAACTTTGTGAAGAACACTAGCATTTCCTTAACCACGTTCTTTGCTGAGATGTTTCTAAGTGGAATGGCTTCAGGATAACGAGTAGCCATATCAATCATGGTCAACACATAAGAAAATCCTGAAGAAGTCTTAGGAAGAGGGCCCACAATATCCACCAACACACGGGTGAAAGGCGCCTCAAAAGGAGGAATGGGAACTAGAGGTGCAACCTTTTCGGTCTGATTACACTTCCCCACAACTTGACAGGTGTGACAAGACTTACAATACCAGGAAACATCCCTGAAGATACCTGGCCAGTAGAAGTGTTTCAAAATGCGTGCCACAGTCTTCCTCACTCCAAGGTGTCCTGCCAAACTGGAATCATGAGCCACTCTAATGATATCCTGCCTACAAACACGAGGGATGACAACTTGATGTACAACCTCCCATTCACAGTCGGCTGATGCTGTTGGGGGTCTCCACTTCCTCATAAGTACTCCTGACTTTACATAATAACAAGTAGAAGCACCGGCTGACTCTTCTTCACTGTAAGCAGAGTTAGCTAGACCTTTCAATTCAGGGTCAGCAACCTGCAACTCAACCAACTCTTGACGAGACAAATTATCAACACTACGGGGTACTGCCTCATCTGGTGAGTGGTCCAAATTAGCAAGAAAAGTGTCAGCTAGGATAACATCATCATCATCATTATCCTCTAAATCACCAGTAACTTTAGACTTAGCCCTAGTGACAGCACATGCAGGGAACACATCAGGGACATCATAATCCTGGGACGCAGCCACTGACTCACTAGACAACTGAGGAGCTGGACACACTTGACTTCCACCAATATCATTTCCAAGTAAGAAAGTTACACCTGACATTGGGAGTGTCTCAACCAACCCAACCATAACAGAACCATTAACAAAACCAGACTCTAAATTCACTCTGCACAGAGGGACAGAGAAGTAATTATTCCCTACACCTTGTAAGATTACAGTTTCATCAGAGGAATTAACATTAGAGCCTAGAACACTGGTCAGCATAAGGGATTGGCAAGCACCTGTATCACGATATATTTGAACTGATTTCCTGTCATTACTGTCCAGAGGACTGACAAAACCATCAGACAGGAAATTAGCACATGAACTCTTGAGAGTGTCACCCACGTTACTGCTCAAAAGAGGAGCTACATCATGAGAATTTAAGTTACCCCTCAAAGCAAGTTCAGTTAACTCGGTTAAAGAATTCTGGGAACTCTCAAGAGTGGACACTAGACCAATCGACTGAATATTTAAAGACTCCTTTTGTTCACATCACGCTGTCTCCTGAAACATCTCTCCGTAGTATGACCAAGCTTACTACAATAAGTACATTTACTTTTCTGAAATCTAGAGGTGAAGCTGGTATTTACTTCCTGAGAAACATCATCCTTATTCTCTTTCCTGTTACCTGTACTCTGAGTAGAGGCAACGTACTTACTCTCAGCTTTCCCTTTTTCTCTAGAATATCTCTTGTGAGTGAGAACATACTCATCAGCTAAAACTGCAGCATCAGACAAATTATCTATTCTTTTCTCATCAAGATATAGGCTTACATCTTTACTAATACACCTTTTGGAAATCCTCCAGCAAAATCATCTGCTTAAATTTACCAAAATCAGAATCCACATTCTTAGAATTTAACCACTGCTCTAACAAATCTTCTTTGATTTTTGCATACTCAACATGGGATTGCTTATCTTGCTTGTAAGTTGTCCTAAATTTTACTCTATAGGCTTCAGGAACAAGCTCATAGGCCTTAAGAATCAAGCTCTTAACTACATCATAATTATCAGACTGATCCTGAGGCAAAGATGCATAAGTTACTTGAGCTTTACCGGTGAGAACAGTTTGAAGGAGTACTGTCCAATACTCCTTAGGCCAATTAAAACCTGTAGCTACCCTCTCAAACAACTGAAAATACTTTGTTAAATCAGATTCATTAAAAGGAGGGACAAGTTTAACATTTTTAGCCACATCAAAATCATCAGAGCTAGATGATCCAGTTCCACCTTGTTTCATGCGATACTCATGGTCTGCCTGAATCCTAGCAATTTCAACTTGTGCCTCAGCCTCCCTAGCACGGGCCTCCTGCAGGGCTAGCTGTAACTTAGCTAATTCAATCTGCGTTTGCTCATTTGGAGGAGTTACATTAAACAAGCTTTCATTAATCATGTCAACAATCTGATCTTTAGAATGATGAGAGCGAACAACAATTCCCAATTGTTGAGCAACAATCTTAAGTTCATTCTTTGTTCTGTTTTCTATATCCAACACTGTTTGCACATTTGACAAAAAATCTTTGGCTTCATCAAGTGTAGAAATAGTAGCCATCATGAATATATCACAGTCACAAAATATCAAACAATATCCTTATGATAATATCCTGAATATCCTGATATGAGGTCGCCAAATTTATGTTACGGAACAGAGAAAGATAACGTACACTTTCAGTGAGAATGCTAAAAATCACTACTGTCCCGTAAAGTTCCAGGTTCAAAACAAAAGAGTTAGGTAAAATTACAAGTTAAAGTTTAATGCTTAAATTAACAACAAAACATTCAGGACTCATAAGGATAATGTAATGGCAAAAACAGGTTAAATATATGGTTAACTGCAATAGCCTCTATTAACACGAAATTAGCAAGAGTAAATTTATCTAAGTCAGCCCTGATAAAATGAGATACCAGATAATACTCAGTGAATGCCAGATAAATAATTACAGATACAAACTATTATCAAAAATAACTGACACAACCCAACATTAATCAAAACCTCACTAGGCCTAAGAATTAACCTTATGCTACACAGTACAAGAAAAAATACAACAACAGTTATACTCAAATTACACACAGCTGCTAGATGGTTGGAGATTTCTTGAGCACTCACAATAATAATAATTGTACAGGGGAGGACAGAGATGTGAACAAAATGAGGAGCAGATCTAAGTGGCAATGATGCAGAGACTGAGCTCATTATATAGGGGCTGGCAGAGCCTGATACAACTTGTAAGAGGGACGCGCAAATGAAAGCCATGGGGACATAGAGTTCACAATCCCGCTCTGGACAACAGAGAGAACGACTTACTCTACTATAACGGTAGAAGGGGGGAACTGAGGCAGAACACGCTCGTGATCAAACATGCAGCATACTGAGCGTTAAAATTACACAAAGGATGATGAAATCATAGGCTATGTAACAATATATATATATATATATATATATATATATATATATATATATATATATATATGATTTTATTACTCCATGCTATACTTCATTGTTCTATTATCGGTGTTTATTTTTTGCTTCATATATTTATCACTGTATCATGCTTATTACCAGCAATGTTTTCGACTTATGAAATGTAAATCCTAAATAGTAGCTTACCTTGTGTTATCACGGCAATACAAACGAATGCGACCGTGGTTACTAGACGAAAAAGTTTTCTCGTCCGTGAACACCACCTGGGACCAGAACTCTGCATCCTTATTCTCTTGCTGGTGGGTGAAGGCCAGCCTAGCAGCGCGGTGGGCGGCGGTCAGTTTGTCCTTTTTAGTTAAGGATCCTATGGCGAATTTCCTCTCCACGAAGTCGTCGCCGAACTGTCACAGCAGACGCCTCCAGATGCAGGTTCTCCCGGATTGCTGTGGCATTAGGGAAAGGATTCGCCTCCGCAGTCTGGACGATCCTCTCCTCCTCTCTGGTAGTCATTCTTGATCTCGATCTACGCGCTAAATAGGTGGAAGAAAAAAATATTTATTGATTAACCATGACAACTTAGCGACCGACTTTCGCTACGCTTTTTCCGTATTCATTGTAAACAACTTTTATCAGTTAAAATGTAATACCTTCCGCCCCTCTCCCGGTGATGACTCGAGCTTCGTGGAACCACTGTCTGACTCTCTTCTTCTTCATTTCTGCAACATTCGCGGCCTTTCCTCTAACTTTCGCTCTGTTGAGCACCACCTCTCCTTATCTAAACTTACCTTCTTTTTCTGAGACTCAGCTGTCTGAGGCAACTGACAGCAAACCCTTTTCTGTATCCTCCTACTATCTCTACATTCATTTCAAAACCAAAGGTGGATGTTGCATATATGTACAGTCAGGGAAAGTTCCGCGTTACCCACCTCTCGAAGCACTGGAATGAGACAGGTGAATATGAAGCGGCAGCCAGACCTCATATGTTTGGTAACTGTGAGTGTGATGGAGGGGGAGGCGGGGGATTGGGGGCAGAGGAGGGCTTAGTGATAAATTGGGAATTCCGTGTATGTCTGCCTGTAAGACTTGGACGGTGTGTTTGAGTTAATTTAGTAAGGATAGATGACAATACGAAAAAAAAAAAAAAAAAAAAATCCGCGGACCGCTGTAGAGTTAATGTTGTCAGGAAAATTATGGAAGATTGCTGGGTTCGGACAGAGTTTTGAATGCTTTCATTCTTTCTCGACTTTGACATGAAACGTTTCCTCAAGAGATACTTGTAACGATATAACATATATTTCTATTTTGTGTTGACTCGAAAACAAAGCGACTATTTTACATATATATATATATATATATATATATATATATATATATATATATATATATATATATATATATATATATATATATATATATATGTGTGTGTGTGTGTGTGTGTGTGTGTGTGTGTGTGTGTGTGTGTATGTGTGTGTGTGTGCTTTAAATTTGTTTATTTATCCTCCGTCATTTCACTATAGACATCCTCCTGCAAACATTGCCAGTGTTATTCTGGTAATTATTCATCTCGAACTTAAGAGTCTAGGGTTACTGTGTAATAATAATAATAATAATAATAATAATAATAATAATAATAATAACAGCAATAATAATAACAGCAATAATAACAAAAATAATAATAATAATAATAATAATAATGATAATAATAATAATAATAATAATATATAACAATCTGTATGAGCAATTACAGGGCTTATCGTTTTCCTTTAGACAGAATGACGTGGGAAATCCTAATTATAAAATAAGTTTCTCCAACTATCATTCCTATCGAACATTACAAAACGAAGGCAAAAATGCATACATTTGACAGTAAACATTTATTGATACTGTGACATGAGAAACTCTCCAAACCATCCCACCCCCCAGCCACCCTCCCTCTCACTCACTGTTACCAGACAAGTGGGTTCTGGCTGCTACACCGTGACTATCCGTCGACCACCAATGCTCCGAACAGTGTGGTAATGCGGAACTTTCCTTGACTGTACGCAACGACCTATCTTATTCTCGAGTTCCTGAACTTGATTCTTCTGAATTCTCTACACTCTGGCTTCAGCTTTCCTGTCATTCTCTGACTACATATATCTGCGCTGTTTACTCATCTCCTAATTCTACTATCAAAAATTCTTTGACAATCTTACTTCTACGATGGAACACATTCTATCCATTTCTCCTTTCTCTGAAATCTCCATTCTAGGAGATTCCAATGTTCACCACCACCTTTGGCTCTCCTCTCCACTCACTGATCCACCTGGTGAACTAGCCTACACCTTTTCTATCCTTAATGACCTAGAGCAGCTTGTACAGCACCCTACCCGTAACCCTGACCGCCTTGGAGAGAGCTGCAACATACTTGACCTCTTCCTTACTACTAATCCTTCTGCTTACACTGTTAATCTTTTCTCTCCGGTGGGCTCCTCCGATCACAACCTTATCATCTTAACCTGTCCTATCGCTCCGGTACGGCCTGTGGACCCTCCAAAGAAACGTCGTCTGTGGCACTTCAGAGCTGCTGATTGGGAGGCCCTCAGGCAGTACTTCTTTGATTTTTCCCTGGAATGATTATTGCTGCCATGGCCGGGAGCCATCTGGATGTGCCTTGCACATTACAGAGGCTATTCTCCCAGGCATGGAAGCATACATTCCTTTCTCATATCCTCTGACTAATGCAAGAAAGCCTTAGTTTAATCACGCTTGTTCTAACACTGTCCGCAACAAGGAGAGGGCCTATAAAAGGTACCGGAGCCAACCCACCCTTGAAACACATCTTTTATACGTTTCTGCCCGGAATCGTGCTAAGTCTGTTCTTTGCTTTGTTAAAAATAATTTCATCTGTACTAAATGCTCTCCACTCTCCAACTCGAATTCTTCCCGCTCCTTCTGGTACCTTGCCATAAACCTTTTGAACAACTTTACCTCATCATTCTGTAACTTGCAATTCTTTGGTGATAGAAACTCCGTGTACAAACAGCTAGGTGAGGAGTTTATAACAAGCTCACAGTAAAACAGTGTACCCGACCAGGCTGCCTGATATCAACTGATGCAATAACGCCGTCTTCAGGCGTGGGAAAGCATGCTGACCTAGCAAATTTAGTGGGGGCATGTATGCATGGGGGGGGACATATATACATCGGGGGTAGACATATTGTGGAGGGGGTACACTACTCCCCCGGGTAGCTGAGATGGTGTCTCCTGACACCAGGAGTTAAATGGTGGGTGATTATAGTAGTAAGGCAGGACCGGGAGGTTTGTACAAGGGATAAATATGATACAGGGGCAGTAGGGGAGACATGGCCATGTTGAGGGGAGGGAATTAGAACGATATATACAGATGAGATATACAAGGAATAATAGGTACAAATTCAGTAAGGGTCGAAGGTATATATAAACAGAATGGGAATTACACAATAATAGTTTGATACATGATAAACAAGGAGTAGATATGAGAGTTCTAGGGTTGTTCTTCCTTCATTTTTTTTTTTTTTTTGTGGATTTTCTGTAGGATACACTGTCACTGAGTAATGCATAAAAGAAATACCATCATTTTCTAGTAGGCAGAGTGCTGTTCACAGGTTTGTAAATTGTCAGATGGCATTGCTAGTCACTGAATGCGAGGGCACTAAGTACGGGGAGTTTCTACGTCGTGTGTAGGGCGTACTATGCCTGTAGCGACTCTGATTTCCTGGAGTCGACGTTCCATTTTTCTGACACAACAATGCACTGCACAGATGATGAGTATAAAACCTATGAAAGCGATAACCACAGAGGGAAACACAACTGTCGGATGAACCCATGAACTGCTGAAGGCCAGAGAAAATTGATCCATAATGAAATCACTGTCATTGAGGAAGGTGAGCATGCGCAAGTGAGGGGAGGTGATGGTAATGTTGGCAGATGGTAGGGTTGAAGGCATGTCGATTGGTTGAAAGATGTCATAGGAGTGTTTACGAACAGCTTGGTGATAGTGAGTGGCGTAAGTGATGACGGACTCTGATTTGACGGTACAATAGTCAGGTGCTTTGTAGAGACCACTAGCGGGGACGGAGCGAACGGAAGAACCAGGACACATGATTGTGACAGAGATGGGAACAGCAAAGAAGAAATACTGGACATGGTTGAGGTGAGCATGGTGGACCGGGAGGTCAGGAGCTGGAACAAAAGAACAGGCCGAGTAGATGGAATGGTTGCGAACTAAAGCAGACTCACAGGGTGTAGCACTGCTAGGGAAGATAGTGAAAAGGTGGGCAGCACAGAGACGAGAGGTCGGAGTAAGGGAGGAACATTGCTGGAGGTCTGTGGAAGGCAACGGAAAGATGATCATGGGAGAGGAGGAAATATTCTGAAGGAACAGATACTTGTAACAAGGAGTTGTTGAGGCGGAAAGGGAAGGGAATGATGTGGAAAAGGTTAAAGGTTATGGCAGAACGGAGAGGAATATGGACGACGACGTATGTAGTGAGAAGAGTGGCTTCGAGAACAGGATAATAATATTCAAGGGAGGAGTAAGGGAGGACTGGGGAGAGACCGAAGGTGGAGTGAGCCCATTCCAGGACAGAACGGAGAGCTGAGACAGGTACTAAGTCGGCAGTGACACGTCCATTGATAGCATCGACCAGGATACGAACCAAGGTAGAGACTTGAGACAGGAGAGAGTCAACGGCCAGTTGGAGATTATCCATGTTGAGTTTGAGGTAGAAGAACTGAGAGATAACGTTGAGATCTGAAAGGTGGCGTTGTAAGATATCGGTGAAATTGTTTAGAGTGGACGTGACTTCATTGAGTTGGGTTGTGAGCTTCTGTAACATAGTGTGTTGGATTTTAATGACTCGGCGTTGTGATTCTAGGGCTGAAGCTAAATGAGTGAGATCAGATTTGAAGCCAGAAATGTCACGGGCTGTAGTAACGCCAAACAAGCCACTCAGAATCTCACCGCCGAAGTCGAAGAGACCTCGTTTCACACGAGAACGACCCACGGGTGTCTGAATGGAAAATGTGTCATTGAGCTCAGTGAATCTGTTACTTATGTATTGCAACTGCCAGGAGAGTGGGAGGAAAAGGTTATAGAGATACTCATTCGGGTTGTGCGTCCCCATGAGGGCCGTGAGATGGTTCCTGATTCCGTGGAGCTGGTGCGCGTAGGCAGGTAGGGCAATGGCTACGTCGGCCAGGGGCGCAAGATCATAGCACAAGGAGACCTCGCCTCCTGAGCCGACCAAGGCCCCGGGACGTACTCCACCATCGTCCTGACCTGACCCAGACCCCAGGAGGATCAGCACTGCCAGCAGGGAGATCGCTAACATCGGACCTAGAAAATCAGGGTAGAGTTAATGGGGGAGGTCGTGAAGAGGTTGATGGACAGAGCGCAGTTTGGACCGATATTGATTGGTTGATGAATGAGCAGGTGGAGATGGAGAGGAAGGAGACTGAGGGATAGGTGGAGACAGAGTAGATTGAGGGATGGGAGGAGGGGAAGAGGGGGCAGGAGGTTGTGTAAGTGACTCTTCCAACACGAGGCCACGGGGTGCTCGCTTTAAGTCATCGACGTGGACCCATCTGGTGTCCCTAGTGGACAGGTCCTGGAGGTGAAATTTGTTGCCTTGTTGATTGAGGACGCGGTAGGGCCCTGTAAATTTGTCATCCAACTTAGAGGAATGTGATTGGGAATGAGCAAAGACAAGATCGCCTACATTGATAGTGATAGGAGAGGCGGACTTATGTTGGTGCTGCAGCATGTCCTCCTGAGAGGAAGCCAAAGTGGATTGGACATACTGGTGGATTGTCTGGAAGTTGGCCAATTTTAGTTTAACATAATCATCCATGTTGTAGATGGGTTCTGGCTTTGAGGATAAGAAAGAGTATGGGAGGTCCTTGTCAAAAACAAAGAGGACGAAGAAGGGAGATTCAGCAATGGATGCATTGATGGAACTATTGATGGAGGATGCCACTTGGGGAATCCAGTCATCCCAGGACGAACTATGGGAGCCTAGATGTCTGAGGCACTTAAAGATTTTTCGGTTGTGGCGTTCTACAAGGCCATTGGAAGCCGGATGGTTAGGCATGACATTGCACTTACTGATATGAAAGTGGCGACAGATCTCATCTAGAAGGCTATTGTTGAACTCTGTACCGTTATCAGTAAGAATGGTATGAGGGGTACTGAACGGGCAAATTACGTGATCTACAAGGGCACGTGCAACGCTCTTTGCGGTCTTGTTGGAGAGGGGTACGAGGACACAGTAGTGGGAGAAGTGGTCGACCGCTACGAACAAGTATTCAGCACCAGATTCTGTGAGAGGTAGTTTTAAGAGATCGATTGAGGCAGTTTCCCATGGTCGTGATGGGATTGGGTATTGTAAGAGAGGTGCTGGTAAGCCAGTTGATCCTTTGTGGTGGTGGCAGGAGAGGCAAGAGTCACAGTGGGCATTGATATCGCGGCGCATGGTTGGCCAATAGTATTTGAGACGTGCTTGGCGCAAGCATCGGTCTTTGCCTGGATGGGAAGCTTGAGGAGTATTATGAACAATATGAAGAACCTTTGGTATCAGGGCAGTGGGAACAACAAGTTGGTGTACTTCGCGAATGGGCATATCTTTGCCTGCTAGCAGTGTTTTCCTGTACAAGAGATCATCATCTAGCATGAACTCATCTAGTGATACTGGCAGAGTAGGTAAGGTCGAGGCATCGCCAGATTCTAGGAAATAAATGACTTTGGACCACATGGGGTCATGGCGTTGAAAGTTTCGAACAACGTCTGACGTTAGTGTAGTGTTTTCAGTTACTTCAGGCTGCAGTGATGTTATAGCTGCTGCTACGTGACGTGAGAGTGCGTCTGCGACTACATTCAACTTGCCTGGTACATATTGAAAAGTGGGATTAAAGTCCTGGATGATGACAGACCATCTAGCTAGTCTACCTGTTAGGTTGCGATTCTTGAACAAATCACATAGTGGAAGGTGGTCTGTTTGGATATGCACTGGATAACCATAGACTATATCTCTGAAATGTTTCAAGGACTAGATTACCGCTAGCGCTTCGAGATCTGTGACACTGTAGTTACGTTCAGCGGTTGTAAGGGTGCGACTAGCATACGCTATTACGCGCTTCCTTGAAGCTTCATCGAGTTGCATCAAAACGGCACCAAGTCCAGTGCCTGAGGCGTCTGTGCAGAGAAGGAATGGTGTGGTATAATCAGGGAACGCTAGAATAGGGGCATTTACAAGAGCTCTCTTTAGCTTTTGGAAAGCCTGTGACTGGTCGTTAGTCCAAACAAAGGGCACATTCTGCTTGAGTAAGTGGGTCAGAGGAGTGGCGATCTGCGCGTAATTCCTGATAAAGCGACGATAATAGCCACTGAGGCCCAGGAAACTTCGTACAGCGTCGGTAGTGGTAGGTTCTGGGAAGTTAATGATCGCCTTAGTTTTATCCTCATTAGTATGAATGCCTTGTGCATCTACGACATGCCCAAGGAATTTGATTTTCTTTCGCAGGAAGTCAAATTTACTGAGATTGATTTTCAGGCCTGCGAGCTGGAGGCGTTCAAAGACTTGCTGGAGTTTGGTAAAATGATCAGGGATGGATTTACTCACAACAATGATATCATCTAGGTAAGCAAAAAGAGAGTGTCCCATCATACCGCTGAAGACTGAATGGATATGTCGCATGAACACGGAGGGAGCATTTCTCAGACCAAAAGGGAGTCTCTTAAACTGAAAATGTCCGGAAGGGGTGCTAAAGGCTGTAACTGGGCGAGAGGACTCTTCCATTTCGACCTGCCAGTACCCGCTGAGGAGATCTAAAGATGAAAAGACTACGATATTTTCACCAAGGGATTCTAGCAAATCAGTGAGGACAGGTAACGGGAAACGGTCTGGAACAGTGACAGAATTGACCTTACGATAGTCGACTACTGGTCTAAAGTTACCGTCCTTCTTTGGTACTAAGAAAAGTGGGCTATTCCATGGACTGACGGAGGGTTCAATAATGTCCTGGTCTAACATGTTCTGTACCATTTGATCTGTTTGCTTTCTCTGGCTGTGAGGCAATCGATACGCTGGTATGTAAATCGGCTGAGTTCCTGGGAGTAGTTCAATCGTATGTTTGACAAGGTCTGTTCTACCCATCGGTTCACCGGGTAAGGCAACCACGTTTCTGTACGAGGTCAGAAGGTCGAGGAGTTGAGGCGTATGTTCTGGGAAATCTGTGCAAGTGAGATGTGAGAGCATATCGGATGAATGCGTCGGCGCAGATCCCGTAGAGTTTATAGTACATACACCGATTGGCGTATCATCAGTCTGAATAGTAGGAATTGAGGAATCCTGGCACACCTTTACGGCCGCTGGGTATACTAGGAAGTCTCCAATCTTTACACCACTTTTAAGTTTTAGTGGAGCATTTGTGACATTGAGCAAGTACAGGTAGCATAAACTGTCCTCTAAGACTGTACACCACGCTGACTCATAAGTCAAGCCATTCACACAACACGTCTCAGGTAGGGTTAGTACATCCACTCCTTCTTTCGCACCGGCAACACAAACAGAGACTTTGGTGAACTCATGCGGTAACAAAATTGTGCACGTATTCGTTACTGCACGTTTCGTCTCTGCGTGTTGGAGAAGATCATTCAGACTGTGTGAGGTAGGTAACTGAGACATGTCTGAGTCAGCGATAGTGTTGTCGGGAGAGGATGTAAGAGCCATGTTCGAGGGCTGAGAGGATGTATCAGGGGACATTGAGGAATTTATGTCCTTGCTCGCAGTCAGTAAAGGAATGATCTCTGTATTCTCAGATGATGATAGTGGTGGTTTGGGCTGGGTTGGACTTTTTGGTAGTGATAGGGACAGAGGTAATTGAAGGACTGATTTGATCGTAAGAACAGGACGGGGACATTCCATAGTGGAAACCGGGAATCCAGAAATGGCTATACTACCACAAGCAGGTAATAATGCAATGGAATGTTGTGCCATGGTGGAGAAACCAATAAGGGCATCTGCGGGATACTGCAAGTCATTAGTGACATGAAATTCAATGAGGATAGGGGGCAAAGCTCTGTGGAGTTTGACTTCAAGGGTGACTCTTCCCTTAACCTTAAACTCTGAGCCGTTAACACCACATAGGCGAATGTCTGGTGGTTCTAGGAAACTGACGTGGTTGTGATGGCGATGAATAATTTGTAAGGAATTTTCGGAGATGAGATTTACTATAGATCCTGTGTCCAAAAAGAATGACGTTGGTATGTCATGACTGCTGCCGAGAATGACTAAACCCGAGGATGTTATGGGACCTACATGGCGGATGGGGAGTTGGGTTTCTGGTTCTACGTGATATTGGTCCGATACGGGCGCGGCGCTTCCCCCGACTGTGGGCGGTTGAGGTAACGACATTCCTCAGTGGTGTGAGTCGTGCTTGATTTGTGGTATTTGCAGTGTGGACGACGTGAGCGGGAAGGCGTACGCTGTCTGGTTTGGGAGTGAGGACGTCTGTATGTACGGTCGCAACTGGATGCTCGATGTCCAGGATGACCACAGTACCAGCAAAGAATCGAAGATTGTCTGTTCCGTCTGGCGCTAGATTGATCACGACCTGCGGTAGGAGAGCGATGTGTGGCAGGTCTGCCACGTGTGGTGGGACGGGAGCAAGATTGGTCTGGGGTAGTGGAGATGTGACAGACTGAGGAGGCCAAGGGTTGGGTGGTGCCCTGACGCGTGTAGTTCGAACCTGTTCTTTCATGAATGGCTTTAGTGACCTGAATAATTTTATCTCCTGGATTGAAACCGATTTCCAAGGCTAGTTCTCGCTGTTTAGGAGTAAGCCAGTGAAGGAATCTCAGGTAACCAATTAAGTCAGCAAAGTTGGTGAGTGAAAGCATTGGAACGCCATTCTTGTCTTCTAACCATTTCGTGCCTACCAGTAATTGGAGCATCTCGCTACTAGTTGCTTTCATGGCGACGGCAGCTTCGCGGAGCTTGGCATATTGCGCTGGGATGCGCAAGTCCTCATCTAGTTGGTTTAGGAGATTAATGAATCCCATGAGAGATGCGGTATTTGAATGGTGGCAACAAAGGCTGATGAGTTCCGTACAAAAATCAGCAAAGGTACGAATGCTATCGAAATGTCCTGCACGGATCGCGGATCCGATGTCTGATTTACCGAGATGCAAGCGACCGAGGAGGTAAGCTACTTTGAGCGATTCCTCGGTAATTTGTCTATTATTCATTTCGGTTTCGACTTCTCTGAGGAAATCATAGACAGACCAAGTTGGGTCCTGGCTGGTAAATTTGGGACGATTGGCATCGTCGAGATAGATAGACTGTGGAGGGTTGGCCATGGCTGGAAGTGCAGAAGTGGCGGCAGGAGAGGTGTGGGAGAGAGAGGAGGTAGTGGCAGTTAAGGGTGAGCAAGACGGGGTATGAAGGGAGGCAGGAGAGGGAACGACAGGGGAAGGAGTAGAGGAAGAAGAAGGGAGTGTAGAGGCAGGAGTAGAGGAGGAGGTATCTGGATTTACGAGGGTAGGACGGGTAGTAAGTGATTCTGCGGGAAGTGAAACGGGAGTCTCAGGGACAGGGCGGGGGTACTCGTTGCCACTTCGTAAATGAGTGATTGTGTTAGAGTCGGCAGACGGGGTATGAGCAGATGATGTTTCTGGGTCGAGAGGGCTGGTGGTAAGCGGTTGACGTGGAAATTATGACACTTAATGCGGCAATGGAAGATGAAAGGATGAAGATGGATACGGAGGTGGAAATGTATAAATAACAATGAGAGAATGGAATACACTAGGTGTGAAAATGAATGAAGGTGCGGGGATGAATGGTTTAAATAAAATGCGAAGGATGAGATGGAATATAAATAACGTAGGTGAAGAGGAAAATGGGGTAATGAAAATGAGATGGAATATTTACAATAACCAATCTGTAGAGAAAATCGAGGATAATCTCTATAGAAAGGAAAGATATACTATAGTTACACAGAAGAAACGGGAGTGTCGAGAGGTATGATGTGCAGGGTGGCTGGGCGTAGCTGGGCTGGGGTGGGGCGGGGCGACGGGGCGGGGCGGGGCGGGGCTGGGCTGCAGGGTAGAGACAGCTGGGCGGAGAGGAGAGGAGACGCCGCGATGAATCACCGGCAGGGAGTGGCGGTCTTAGGAGGCTCCGTAATGCAGGCCAGATGCGGGCGACGGTGGAGGCCGGTGGTGGGTGGTGAGGCAGATGTCGGCGCAAGGCAGGTGTAGAGCTGGTGAATTGCAAATGCAGAGAATGGTGGTGGGCAGACAGCGGGCAGACAGTGATAAGTGGCACCGTGGGGGCAGGAGCTATGATGAGTCCAGAACAGGTGCTGGGAACAGGTGCAACAGGTGCGTAGGTCGGCGACGGTGACACTTGCGGTCAGGAAGAAGGCGTATTGGTGCGGTTGTTTGAGAGGTGAGCACTGGCGAGAAAAATGGTACACTCGAAAAGCACAGCCAAGGTATAGAGGCACGGAGAAAGGGGCGAGGCTGGCAGATGCAAGACGTCGTGTATCTTGTTGTATCACTAAAAATCCAAGGAGGCGGTCAGAATGTGATGGTTCGAAACACCGCTGCTACCAAATGTAACTTGCAATACTTTGGTGATAGAAACTCCGTGTACAAACAGCCAGGTGAGGAGTTTATTACAAGCTCACAGTAAAACAGTCTACCCGACCAGGCTGCCTGATATCAACTGATGCAATAACGCCGTCTTCAGGCGTGGGAAAGCATGCTGACCTAGCAAATTTAGTGGGGGCATGTATGCATGGGGGGGGACATATATACATCGGGGGTAGACATATTGTGGAGGGGGTACAATTCTTCCCTCCTCTTTTCTACTCTGATGGCTCTGTAGCAATATCTCCTACTGATAAAGCAGATCTCTTCGCTCAGACTTTCTCCTCCAATTCCACCTTATACAATTCCGGTGCTGTTCCTCCATCACTTCCCCCCCTCTGACTTCCTCATGGCTGACATAAAAATTTCTTAAGCTGATGTATTTTCTGCCACCACAGGCCTCAATACTAATAAGGCATATGGGTCTGATGGAGTCCCTCCTGTTGTTCTCAAGAACTGTGCTTCTGTGCATACACCATGCATAGGCAAGCTCTTTTGCCTTTGTCTATCAACTTGTACCTTTCCCTCTTGCTGGAAGTTTGCTCTCATTCAGCCAGTCCCAAAGAAGGGTGACCATTCCCAACCCTCTAACTACCGTCCAGTTGATTTAACATCCTGTATCTCAAAAGTTTCTGAGTCAATTCTTAATTGAAAAATTTTAAAGCATCTTTCCTGTCACAACCTTCTTTCTGATCGTCAGTATGGGTTCCGTCAGGGACGCTCCACTGGCGATCGTCTCACCTACCTTTGAGACTCCTGGTCATCCTCCTTTCGGGAAAGCTTTGCCATTGCACTTGACATCTCAAAGGCTTTCAATCGAGTCTGGCATCAATCTTTAATTTCCAAACTGCCCTCTTACGGTTTCTATCCTTCTATCTGTGCCTTCATCTCTAGCTTCCTTTCTGCTCATTCTATAGCCGCTGTTGCAGACGGCCATTGTTCTTCTCCTAGATCTATCAACAGTGGTGTTCCGCAGGGCTCTGTCCTATCAGCAACTCTCTTCCTTTTATTCATCAATGACCCCCTAAGCTGTACATCTAACCCTGTCCACTCTTATGCTGATGACTTCACCCTTCACCTTTCCATTCGGTTCCCGCAACGTCCATCCCAGCAGTTACTTCAACAAACAAGGGATGAGGCTATGGCACACCTAATGTCTGACTTGGCTCGTATCTCTGACTGGGGTAAAAATAATCTGATTTTTTTTGGTGCATCAAAGACTCAGTTTTCACACCTATCAACCCGACAAAATCTTCCACAGGTATACCCACTATTATTAAATAATATTCAGCTTAATCCTGCTTCATCCTTGATCATGCTTGGGGTTTCATTTACTCGGGACTTATCTTGGAAATATTCCAGGAGATTAGGTGTGCTAAGCTGACTCCGTTCCTTCTTTACCCCAGCACAATTGTTGACTCTGGACAGGGGTTTTATCTGCCCCTGTGTGGAGTACAACTCTCATGTGTGGGGAGGTTCCCCACATACAGCTCTTCTCAATAGAGTGAAGTCAAAGGCTTTTCGTCTCATTAACTCTCCTCCTTTTACTGACTCCCTTCAACCTCTGTCTCTTCATCCCACTGTTGAATCTTTATCTCTTTTCTATCGCTATTTCAATGGTCACTGCTCCTCTGAACTGTCTGCATGCATTCCTCCACCTCTACGACGGGCGCGTAGCATCCGTCTAGCAGCAAACTCGCATCCCTTTTCTGTCCAACTTTCTAATGCAAGAGTTAACCATTATTCCCAGCCCTTCTTTTATGCAACAGGTCGACTCTGGAACTGTCTCCCTCTGTCTGTATTTCCTGCTTCCTATGATCTCCGGTCTTTCAAACGCAGTGTGTCCAGGCATCTCGAAATGATCAGATCTTGAATTTGGGTCTCTCTTATATTTTGTTTTTTTCTTGGAAGGAACAACAATTGCGGGCTCACGGCCTTCGGTTCCTTCTTCCTCGCATTAAAAAAAAAAAAAAAAAAAAACAGCTGAACTGCTAAGAAATTAAAGTAATCCACTGGGAAACTTTATAAAAGTAGGCTATTACAGGTAATATATTATGCAGATTAGAATGTGTCAGTGGAGAGCATCGCTAGTAATATTCAAGGAAACAATATGGCAAGAGTTGACCTGCCACTATTCAACAGTCACCATTTAACCCACAAGAACATAAATGAATGTTTCATTGGCACATCATTGCCCAGTGTCAAAACTTAACCCGTCACGTCCCGAGGCTTTCCGCACCTCCGACACCCCCCAGTCCCGAGGTATTTTCGAATTTTTTTTTTTGGCTAAAACCTTCGCTTTTGGTGAGAAACATCGAAAATTCATAGAGAAATCGCTCACCTGAGGTTTAAAGTGCCCAATCCAGGTAGGAGTTCCTCCTTACCTGAGTGGGTTTTCTAACATGCTGGCACCAAAGAAAATGAGTTCTATGGGAGGGTAACTATTTTATCCACTCATAAACGGTACTTATTTATTTACTTGGTACGAATGTATATGTAGTATGACAGTATATTGGTTTTCAAGCAGTAATAAAGGCATTATAAGCATTGTTTCACTCACTAACTAATCACCATACCTGACCTATTTTTGCCACACTACCTGATCATTATTTCTGGCTGTTTCTTCTTCTAATGCTATGTAAACATTGTCCTCCACATTGTCATCGATTGGGGAATCACTCTGGCCCTGAATAACTTTACTAGCCAGGTCACTGGTAACAGGTCCTTTGCCAAGACAATGTCGTGAGGGGGGGAGGGGGGAGGTTATGCAGTGTAAGGCATTGTCCCTGCTTGGTATCTTGTACAGGAATAGAGGAAGGTGTCCTGTGTATACATACGAAAAATCACGTGCGAAAATTGAAAATTGTGCAAATTAGCGACCTTGCAATTGCACGACGTACTGGTACGTCGCCGGGACTGGCAAATGCAAATCGTGGTGACGTACCCATACGTCGTCGGGACGGGGCGGGTTAAGGTAACATTAAAATTGATAAGATATGCGCTGTATAAGTGTGTAATGATCCCGAGATAAGAAATATAACAGAATATTATTTCCATGAGGAAATACATTATGCCATATTACTGTAAAATCATACTTATACAAATTCCTCAAATCACCAGATTCTTGATTCCGCCTGCTCCATCTCTGCACGGTACTCTTGGTAACGCCTAACATGGCTGCCACATCGCGGACAGTGTGTCCAGATTTACGGAGAGTAACGATCTGTGCCCATGTAGCAAGCTGTGAATCACGTCTGTTCATCCTTACAGATCTTTGCAGAGTGTCATAACAATGAGCTGAAACTTTGCTACACCTTTGGTTTACGCTCATTGATGAAAAATCTCAGCCCACCTCTTTGCGACCTAAACTAGGCAATTGTCTCTTCAAGTAGGACATTAGCAATTTATGCCTCCCTTCCCCAGTATTGCCACTGCCTATTCCAAGATAAATAGGGTTCATATAAGATGTTCGTGTTTTCATCTTTTATAATGAATCTAGAAGTTAGTTGCGAATACGAAATATTCCTAATGGAATTAACAGTGTATACTGCTGAGTAAATAGTTGTTATGGCTCCTTGATAAAATTAAATCTTCATTTCTTTATGTAAAATGAGATGCACCTGCAGTCGATTTCTTGCCCGTGTGTACTCTTGCAACAGAAACGTTTTCCCAACCCTAAGGATATTGTTTCAGAATATTTTGTTTTGCCGTTGTTATTTTATTTTATTATTATTATTTTTTTTTTGGGGGGGGGATTTGGAAGCGGCTGGCCTGCAAGACATGGATGCACAGCTTCTAACCTCTGCTGACTATTCTTCCGTGATACAAAGGAATGATAATGTTAATTTCGCCTTTTTCCTAGCAAAAGAAGAGGACTGCCACACCATGCTATCAGTTAGGTATGCTTCATTACTGATACCTATCTTATTGGTCACTCACATTACCTAATACGACAACCCTAGTGTGATTAAATTGTGATAATAGTTACTATCAGTTTCTCTCTCCTCTCTCTCTCTCCCTCGTTTCTTACATTCGAACGAAAGAGTGAGTCCTTATGGTAGAGTTCGGATGGGAGGGAGGGAAGTGGGGGCGTGTGTTCTGTAAGGTTTCCAACAATCATTTTCTCAGTCATATTTTTGTACGCGCCATAAATGCGGTCGGCTGTACATATGCTACTATTCATTCAATATGTTACCAATATGCCGGGAATCGAACCCGGGATTCTCAGGTGAGAGCCAGGCAGCATACCACTACACCACGACCAGGTTAAAGTTAACTAACATTGTCACAATCTTGCAACCAATGTCCCTCCTCCCCCACTGTGGGCATGATGAGGATGAGTTAACCCCCTGGCACTCGGGCAAGTAGATGCTTTTAATCTATCCCAAACACTTACGGCAAGTCAGAATAAAGAGAGAAACCTGTACTGTACACAGGAAAAATCATCCAATATAATACCAATATGCCGGGAATCGGACCCGGGACTACCAGGTGAGAGCCCGGCAGCATACCACTACACCATGACCAAGAAGTCATTAATCACATTGTTACACTGGGACATTGGTTGCTAGATTGTGACAGTGTGAGTTAAGTTTTACGTGGTCGTGGTGTAGTGGTATGCTACCTGGCTCTCACCTGAGAGTCCCGGGTTTGATTCCCAGCATATTGGTAATATATTGGATGATTTTTCCTGTGTGTAGTACAGGTTTCTCTCTTCATATGCTATTATTATTTTATTATTATTATTATTATTATTATTATTATTATTATTATTACTATTTTCCCTTTTATATTACTTGACTTCCATATGATTTCTATGAATGGTAATTATCTCTGATGATTTGTACTATTCTCATGATGACTTTTTAGCCCTTACATTAATCGATTATTTACAATGGCCATGTAATTGTATTGAAAATATTATGTTTCCTTACCTTATTTGAATCGGCTATTTCCATTGCATCATATCTTTTATTCTGTAGTATCCATTGTTGTACTTGTCTATCATTAGGGGCCCAACTACATCGTTTTCCTGTCACATCCTTATTCCTTTACTCAGTTATTTCTCCTCTTTGATGTAACTAGACTCCTTATCTGTGTATTTCCCCATTGTGTGGGGAAACACACCTTTTAATTAAGCGGGGGAAAATTGTTACAGATCATTTGAAGATTTCTTGTAAACTAGACATTACACACTATATAAATGTTAGTGTATGTATATTTTGAAAGCCTGATGAATGGTAACAGAGAGAGCAGAGCGGCTGTAAACACTGACTAATTTTGGGGGTGTGCAGAGAAGGAATGCAGTGCCAGGAGACGTGACACTCGCACAGGTGAAGAGTGCTGTGAAGCGGCTGAAAAATGAGAAAGCAGCTGGGGTTGATGAGGTGTATGCAGAGATGATTAAGTGTAGTGGAGGGAGTGGAATGATGTGCTTGTTGGAGATATGTAAGAAGGCAAGGATGAGTGAAACTTTGCCAGCAGAGTGGAAGGCTGTGATTGCACCCCTGCACAAAAATAAAGGTGAGAGAAGTGAGTGCAAGAATTATCGTGGCATAGGTTTATTGAGTGTGGTAGGGAAGGCGTATGGAAGACTTATTGCACAGAAAGTAAGAGAGATATCAGAAGTCCTAGTGTGTGATGAACAAGGTGGCTTTAGGAGTGGCAGAGGATGTGTGGATTAAATGTTTTCAGTGAGGCAGATAGCACAGACGGCTTGTGAGAAGGACCATAAGGGTTTATGACATTCATGGATCTGGAAAAAGCATACGACAAAGTGGACAGAGAAGGACTGTGGAAAGTTTTGCGCATGTATGGTGTACTGTAAATTGTAAGCTGTTAGGTGCCGTCAAGAGTTTTCATGGAGACAGTGAAGCATGTGTAAGGGTTAATGGGCATCTAAGTGAATGGCTCACGATCAGTGTGGGTGTGCGACAGGGTTGTGTGCTGTCCCCATGGGTGTTCAAAATATATATATATATATATATATATATATATATATATATATATATATATATATATATATATATATATATTTATGGATGAGGTGATGAGAGAAGTAAAAACATGAGTAATGGAGAGGGGGATGGCGTTGGTTATGAATGGTGATGGATGGAATATCTCAAGTCTGATGTATGCCTATGATGCAGTATTTCTTGCAAATACCGGACAAGAACTTGGTAGGCTAGTGCAGAGTTTTGATGATGACTGTGAGGGTCGTACCTTGAGAGTAAATGTAGAAAAGAGTAAAGCGATGGTTTTTGAGAGAGAAGGTGACTCCCGGTGAGATGTTACAGTGAATGGAGAGACTGGAATTGGTGAGAGAGTTCAAAAACTTGGGTACAGTAATAGAAAAGGGAGAAAAATGTGCAAAAGAAGTGGAAAGTAGAGTGACACAAAGTAGGAAAGTAGTTGGTGCAATGAAGGCCTTGATAAGAAACAGAGGCTTGAGTGTTGCAGCTGCACGAGGCTTACATGAAGGAGTGTTAGTGCCAACTTTAACATATGGATGTGAGACTATGGTGTGGCATGAAAATGAGAAATCAAGAGTAAGAGCAGTGGAGATGGGACTGCTTAGGAATTTATGTGGAGTACAGAGGGTGATTAGGATACGAAATAATGTGATTCGTGAAAGATGTGGAGTGAGGAAGTCTGTGGACACCAGAATCGAAGAGATTGTACTGAGGTGGTATGATCATGTGGAGAGAATGGATAACAACAAAGTGGTGAAAAAGGTATATCTGAGCGAATTTGAAGGATGGAGGAGGCGAGGTTGGCCAAGGAGAAGGTGGAGAGGTATGGTGGATGAGTGTGAGGAAGAGAGGTTTGGAAGTCAGTGAGGCTAGGGGACTGACAAGAAATCGAGCTGGCTGGATGAATGTTGTGAGAAGTGCATGATCAGGGATTTGGCACCCCTTTTTAACGTGGCAGTGTCCGGATTGATTCTATTGGATACATTTATGTGACGCTACAGAACGTGGTGAATGTTTTGGCGTATCCGATAGAGCCAGGATTCCGGGGGTTTGAATGATGAATGAATAGAAGTGTGGACCATTATATGTGAAGCTACAGAACGTGGTGAATGTTTTTGGCTCATCCGATAGAGCCAGGATTCCGGGGGCTTGAATGAGGAATGAATAGATGTGTGGACCATTGGAGCAGGCAAATCTGGGCTGTCTGGACATTACTACTCCTCACCCTGCTCTAGGGTGGGAAAGGAGGTCCGAGTGATGATGATGATGATGATGATGATAGTGTGTTAGCCCTGTCTAGGTATAACTCTGTTTAACCATGCATAACTGTTAGGGGCCTACGTGAGAGGATGTATGCTGACTTATATGACGCCATACTAGAGTTTTGCTGAATACTGTCTATGGAGCCGAAAAGTACAGAAGTTCGTAGGTTAACTGCCTCAGTTCATACCTAGACATCAAGAAGGGCTCATCTGTAATATTCTAGTCCACAATATAGTCATCTAATACTCAGCGGACTTTGGGCACATCCTTTTGACTTTCAATCTGGCAACAGGGGCCTTTATGGTCACCACCCCCTAGGGACTCAGAGGTCTGATTTGAACGAAACTATGGAAGAGTTAAGGGTCAGGCAGGAACAGAAGGAATGTTGTGAACAGTCGCTCAACGGTCAGGGTCACAATGCAAGGTCAAATTTTTCCCTGTGTGTCAGTGTGTAAAGTAAACAAATAAAAAAGTTTTGATCTAATATGGATCAAACAGGATTGATAAGTAAAAGCTTACCCAAAAGGTTGACCAGTTATTTTTGAGAAAAATTGGTCAGTGATTAAGGCCAAATGGTAAAGTCAACTTATACATTTTTTTTTTCATCATCATCATAATAATCCGGACCTCCTTTCCCACCCAAGGGCAAGGAGAGGAGTTGCAATGTCCAGACAGCACAAACTTGCCCAATCCAAATAGGCCACACTTCCATTCACTCATCATTCAAGTCCCCGGAATCCTGGCTCCACCGGATACGCCAAAAACATTCACCACATTCTGCAGCTTCACACAAACGTATCTGATTGAGTCAATTCGGACTCTGCCATGCTCACAAGGGGTGCCAAAATCCCTGATCATGCACTTCTCCTCACAACATTCATCCAGCTAGCTCGATCTCTTGTCAGTTCCATAGCCTCACCGACTTCCAAACCTCTCTTCCTCAAACACTCATCCACTATATCTCTCCACCTTCTGCTTGGCCTACCTCTCCTCCTCCCTCCTTCAAATTCGCTCCGGTATACCGTTTTCACCACTCTGTTATCCATTCTTTACACATGACCATACCATCTCAGTACACTCTCTTCGATTCTGGTGTCCACCGACTTCCTCACTCCACACCTTTCACGAATCACATTATTTTGTATTCTATCCACCCTCTGTACTCCACATACATTCCTCAGCAGTCCCATCTCCACTGCTCTTACTCTTGACTTTTCATTTTCATGCCACACCATAGTCTCACACCCATATGTTAGAGTTGGCACTAACACTCCCTCATGTAAGCCTCGTGCAGCTGCAACACTCAAGCCTCTGTTTCTTATCAGAAACCTAATGCAAACTAAACATTGTGGATGGAGGATAAAGATAAGTGAATCTGAGACGAGTTAGTCAGATGTAAGGGTCACTAAGAGAAGTAAAAGATCAGGGTCACTGGGCAAAACCAACTCAAACAGTTTTCATTTTGTTTGAACCGAAATTGGTGGAAGGGTTAAGGTTTTGGTTAGAATAAGCTAATTCAATTTTGAGAATTTGTCTAAGGTCAAGGTCACAAGTAAAGTAAAATATTCGGGCCTTAGACCAGTTCGTAGTCACTAGTGTTGTGCCCGCTGGCTGCTGCCTCTAGTTTTGCCTGGAAGGGCCTCTGCATATAAAAACTGTTAAGGAAGGCTTTATGTAATGTAAGTGTAGAGTCTCCTAAACTAATCAAAATCCTGTGAAGTTAGTTAAAAAATTACTAATACTCGTGGGTGATAGGATTAATGATATTAAGATGAATAAAGCCGTTTAGAAATAGGAGGGATAAACGCCACCATAATGAAGGGATAAGAGAAAAGCATTACCGTAATTAGAGTTATAACTAATACCAAGCAGAATTTATAGTCTGACGATGAAAATTCTCTAGTTATTTCAAGTATTCTGATTACTACTTCCTCTGCTGGTTAATCTTCTTTGTGCTGTGGGAGCCGTGTCAAATTTTTCAACCCAGAGATGTTTCCCTTTGATAGGATGTATAAGGAAGAAAGTGACAAACATGTCCTAATAGGCATATCACTGTTCAGAATATAATATTGTGTTAAATTTATACCCTATTGCACTCATCCCCTTGGTTTTTGCCCTGAAGAAGCCAAATACCACAACCATTTCCGTTTCAGATGAAGGCAGAGCCTGCCTCAAAGGCCATGAAGTTTTAGTGTCCGAAAATTATTAAAATAGCATTATTCGTTAACGATGGGCTTGCAGTTTTGGCTATATCTCCTTTAATTTTCAAACTTGGTCATTAAAAAGGATATCATTGTAAAGACCACAAATTTTTCTTTCAGATGGTGTAAAGATTAATACATAAATGTGAACATTATTACTATTACAGAATAAGAACAGGAATACGTACAAATTTGACATTTTCTCTCCATACGTTAACAATCGGTAGGTGTCATTCAGAATTATTAGTAAGGTTTTTCCATTTGGTATCTTGAAAATGCTTTCGGTGCCTTTCCAGAGCCTCGAGAAGGTAGGAACACTTTGATGGACATGTGTTGATAACATCAGCAAAATCAGTTATCCTTTTGATTTAGGGTGGCCACTTTCAAGTTTCCGAAAATGAGGACATTGCATACGTGGTATATATATATATATATATATATATATATATATATATATATATATATATATATATATATATATATATACAATGATGAGATGAGATTATAGATAGATAGGTAGGTATAGACATAGATATAATTAGATATAAATATATATACAGTGCGTTATTTTCTTTTTATTTAAACCGTATTGCAAAAACAACAAACGTAAACATGTGATTACTTTAGCAATTTTATTTAAAAAAAACTAACATGATACGTTTTTTGCCTATAAAATTCCAGCAAAAACCAAGTTATTTCACTGTAAATCAGAGATATCCTGCAAGAGCCTTTTTTTGCTATTCCGTGATTCATCATTCTGTATTTTTCTTTTATAAATTCTGGTCACTGATGATGGGCTGATGTGTCTTTTTATTGCGATCGTTTTTTGCTTTATACCACTGCGCAACTCTTCTAAAATTAATATTTTCTTCTGTTTGGGCAATTGCTTTACATTTTTTTTTTTTTGTAATTAATATCGAGAAAATAAAAATATCAACTTTTTGCAACACCTATTCCTAACCAAATTAAGCATGTTTGGTGAATCGAAAATATAGAAAAGTTTGTATAAAATATGCAAAATATACTTAGAACTGCTGATTTGTCAATGATGAATGCTATTTTGTGGTAATTTTTCTAAAATTTCATTTTTTAACGACTGTATACATTACGTACGTGTTCATACAGTATAAATAAAGTGCTGAAAGAAATTAATATTCATTTTTACTCTTGCTGATACAGACATGCTAACCAGATTAGCTTACTTCACAAACTAAAGGAAGTAACCTGTTTACCATGGACTGCCAGGTATGGATGTCTATTTTTCGTCTTTCTGCCCTTTACTTGCCACCTCCAGGAGTCTTCTGTCGGCCAGGATTTAGGGCACTCTTCTGAAAAGTTGCTACATATTTGGAGTTCTGCTTTCACGAGTCCGCTTCCAGACGGTTCCTCTCCTTTCTCCATGCTGAGGTCATCATTTAGGAAACTCTTTTTGTGTGAGCATTGCTGCATGGAATAGAAAAGATATATGCACTTACTTTCTTCAGGTTTTAAATGAGATCTCAGATTTACTGGATAGCTTGAGATAACGTTCTTCACTATGGCTATCTACATTCTCAGGAGTATTGGTAATTGCCTCCACAATCCCATACTCTACATATAATTCATCCATATCAATGTCTTCAAGGTGACAGGCCTTGGCTGCATCACAGATTTCTGCAAAAGGTATGTCACTTGTTAGGCTCAATTTTGATGCTGTTACGAAAGTTGTTCTCAGAGATGTCATACCTGTCGCATAAATAATAACTTTTTCATAGAAAACACTGAAGTCTGCTTATTTTCTTATAGACACATTAGAGGTAAGCTGGCTAAACTTGATTTTCGCTGCAAAGCCATAAAAACAGTCCTTTACTCTTCTTTAAATTTTGGCTTTCAGTTCAGCCATTAACTTAAATACAGAAATTATGCTGAATGGCTTGGCTTCTAGTGCTTCAGTAGTGTATGAGAATTTAAGAGTGTGACTGAGGAAGAAGAAATAGATCTCTGACGATTCACAGGCATTTTCTTCATCTCCAAAACACTTCCATAGTGCCTTTGGGCACTCTTCCTCTAGACCCAAAAAACAACTTTTTAGGGCTTCCCACTACTTAAGTATTCTCTCAATAGACGGCAAAAGAGAGCCATGTAGTTCCAACCTACTGCAAATAGATTACAATTATCAACATCCACAAATTCACAGAATTTCTTCTGTGCTGTTCTTTTAACTGACATGCTGAAATGGTTGTAGAGTTTGAGCACAATATTTTCAACATCAATTTCCAGTTTGCCTTTACCAAATCATATTGCACTGTCCAAAAAATGGGCCAGGCAATTTTCAGCAATAACATTCTTTTGAGCTATTTTAAGTTTTTGATATAACTGTTGTGTTTTCCATAGTTTACACTTGTTTTGTCAGCAATATGCAGACACTTTATTCAGATCCAGACTTGACTTCTATAATTTAACCAGTAGCTGATTTGTTATGGCCTCTGATGATTCATTGTTATTGCTATGAAAATCAAGTAACACATGTTGCACTCCCTTCTCAAAAGAAAAGTATCTCGGAAGTATTGGGAAACACTTTGTTGCACTTTTGTTTGAAGCATCAGTTGCTATTGAAAAGGGCAAGCCATGTTCTCTGATATATTCCACATGCTTTTGTGTAGAATATGGTGCTAGAATATTTTCACATAGACCTGTTCCTTTAGTTTTGCCACATGTTACACCTTTCACTGTCAATGAGTCACTGTATATTTCTTTGTCAACACTTACTCAACAATCAGCACTTCTGTATGACTGATGATACTTCACAACATGACACACTTTACACAGTTCTGCAGCCAAAATTTTGTCATCTTGAGTTGATCGAGGTGGGGAGAAAAATGATAACAATTATGATATACCAGCAGTGTGAGTGTTCACTTTTTGTTTATCTGTGACAGTGTGTCGTTCAACTGCACTTTTTCCTCTACTGCCAACCTCAACATCACAACGGCATAGTGTACAAAAAACATGAAAGTAATGTTTCTCTGCTTACAGCAATAAGTCCAGTTTCTTTGGACCATTCATGGTTAATTGTAGTCTTTATTTTCGGCGTGTCTTTAATGTCGTGAAACAAGAACATAAAGTCTACCACTCTTCCCTGCAGCCTTGCACAGACTAACCCTCTCAGACGTGTTGACAATGATGCAACTCGCACACTGCGGCTCATCAGCAGTGTTGACAACGGCAACTACATATAATAAAAATACGTTAACGGTCATTATGGCTTTTAGTTCCAACTGTTTTAAGTATATCTGCGGTAATTTGTATGTTTTTTAGTCAGACCCTCAAAAGCAGGACAAATTGACGTCCGCCTCGAGGTCTCGCCGGACGGAGGACAGAGTGCTAAAAAACCGGACATTCCAGCCTAAAGCCGGACGTCAGGCCGCCCAATCCTGATGCCTCTTCCGGCAATATTATTTACCATTTTGACTGAACTGACCTACTTCTTAACTGGATTGAAAGCCTCATCTTGTGACCATTCTTCAGAAGGTTTTTGCAGCTATTCTGATCCTACATTTAAAGCATGGAAAACTAGGTGGGAATCTGGAGCTCTGAGATCAATAAGTGTTGTTGTTCCAGATATTAACAGAAATACCGGTTTTCCTTCATATGAAACTTTCTGGTGGGTGAGTGCTGTAGAATTTGGATGCCATACTTTCTTTCATATCTTTGGTCACTCTCTATCTATCTATCTATTGCCAGACGTCTCAATCCCGTTCGGGGTGGCCACAAACAAATCGCCTCCAAGTCGCCCTGTCCCCCGCCATTTCACTGCCTGCTCCCAACTCACACACCCCTCTCTCATATACCTCTCCACCCCATCCCTCCATCTCATCCTCGGCCTCCTCCTCCCTCTTCCCCCCTCCACCTCACTCACATACACTCTTTTCGTCAGTCTTTCACCCTCCATCCTCTCCACATGGCCAAACGACCTCAGTGTGTTCCACATAACACTTCCTATCACATCCACATCCACACCACAATGCTCCTTTATATCCTTATTTGTCAGCCTGTCTCTCCATGTGACTCCACAGGCTCCCCTAAAATAACTCATTTCCACTGCTCTCACTCTTGACTTGTGTCCTTCCAACAACATCCAAGCTTCACTTCCACAATACTGTCATGTAGTAACTTTTTCACTTCCATGCTCACTTCCCTGTTTCTTATCACTGCTTTCAAAGAACCAGCAACCTTTCTTCCCTGCTGTAGCCTTTGAAGCACTTCACCCTCCAAACCTCCGTCCTTACTCATCACACTACCCAAGTACTTAAACGTACTCACATTTTCCAATTCTTCACCATCCAACCTCGCTGTACATTCACTGACTTCACCTCTCTCAAAGACCATCACTTTACTCTTCCCTACATTCACCTTTAGATTCCGTTTCTTACACACTCTCCCAAACTCATCCACCAAGCCTTGCAGCTCCCCTTCGTCTTCACTCAGCAACACAGTATCATCTGCAAACAACAGTACAGGGAGTTTCCAAACTCTATCCTCTCATCAGGGCCAGTCCAACATCCACTACCCTACTGTCACGGGTTTTTTATAATATCACGGTATTTTTAAAAATATATGCTTAAATATTATTCAATTGATATTAATATTCAATAATATTAAAGAGCAGGGACAGTGATTGTCTTGCTAAATCGTGCAACGATTCTCTAAGAACGAGAATTTAAAAACTTTCTCAACAGTACACAGCAGAGACTAATTACTCACAATTGCTGAATTACTGTACTGTTAGCCTCTGGAGAAAGTTACTTCACCCCTGACAATAAATAACTAATACTAATAATAATAATCAGGTCCTTGCTGATGCTTAACTCCTATGGCACAACGGATTTTAAGTTAATACAACAAGACTGGTCTAAGTACCAGTTATGAATAGTAAAACGTCTATGCAAGCTAGGAGCTATGTGGAAAATAAGCTTAATTTGGAGAAATGAAACAAGATTTTACTTTACATTAAGCTCAAGAAAAAGAACTGTTAAATTTATTGATTACAAAAAATAAATTTAACGTTACAATTCAAATCAAATTAATGAGACGCACTCACCCACACAAAAGCTAAATACTTACGCCTAGGAAAAAACACCTTAACTAAACTCTTAAAACTAGGATTATACAAAAAGGAAATACCAGTCGCTGAATGCTATGTATCATCCGGGGGGTGGGAGTTTGGATTAACTGTACTAGTGGAGCTTGGGCACTAGCTGACCTCTCACACTTCTTGAGCACAGGACCTCTCTCCGTCACAAGAAACACTAGACTGAATTCAAAATACATTGTATGGGCAGGAAGCACAAGCCACCGGAAGAAGGCGTGGCTAACGGTTTAGGCAAGCAGAGGCGAACGATAAAGAAAACAATAGTATCGCTCAGTACAGCACTTAGTGACGTGCATTAAATCGGTCACTTTTGAAAGTGACGAATGTTTTGAAAAGTATACCCCGAAATGGAGAGAGAAACGGTTAACTGAGCGATACACAGTGAGTTTTCCACTAATAGTTCGTTGCTTCTCACAAAAGGGAAATGTCGCGAATTGATTCGTGACATTACGCCCCTACAAAATTAAATTTTTTCCTTATGGGAAAAAATTTGTGGATATATGTATATATGTACACATCCTAACTCAGTCACACAAGATTCACACTGTGGTGTGTGTGCTATTCTGCTACAGGAGAAAGTCACAGTCGCCAGTGAGCGAAAAAAAAAAACTCGTATTTACGTTAATAGAAGCAAGCTTGAGGGAAAAACTCCGTGACGACGGTGAAAATCCTGTACTCAGGTCAAACTGAGCGAAAAGTCGCTACATTTACACTGACAACTAATTGTTGTGTAGTGTGATGTATGTAATACACGGTGTAGGTGTGACAGTTGTAGTGTGACTGTACCTGTGTGTAAAATGACACAGTAAATAATATGGCGACGACGACGGCAGAGGAGAAGAGGCGGCAGCGTGCGGCAGACAATCAGCTGGCCCGCACAGCAAAACTGCTACACCCATTGCTGAACCTGCAAAACCAATTAAGGTGGAGCATCAAAAGTGTCAATGAGACAAAATTCTTATTACGTTACAATTACTCTCTCTGCCTAGCAATCAGTACATGCTATGAAAAGTACACTCGAGGTCGCCATTAATTTTAGCACACGATTAGTGTCAGCAAGTTGAGAATCCTTGTGCAAACTCGGGTCTTCCATAGCCTCGAACTGCACACGGGTCCTCAACCTGTGCCTTAACCTACAGTTCTTATATTAATATCGGAGAGCTGAGAATCCTTGTGCAAACTCGGGTCTTCCATAGCCTCAAGTCGCCTCTGCGGAGTTCTCACTTCCCCCTTAACCTACAGTACTTATATTAGTATCGGGGAGCTGAGAATCCTTGTGCAAACTCGGGTCTTCCATAGCCTCAAGTCGCCTCTGCGGAGTTCTCTCTCGAACTTCCCCCTTAACCTACAGTACTTATATTAGTATCGGGGAGCTGAGAATCCTTGTGCAAACTTGGGTCTTCCATAGCCTCAAGTCGCCTCTGCGGAGTTCTCTCTCAAACTTCCCCCTTAACCTACAGTACTTATATTAGTATCGGGGAGCTGAGAATCCTTGTGCAAACTTGGGTCTTCCATAGCCTCAAGTCGCCTCTGCAGAGTTCTCTTTCAAACTTCCCCCTTAACCTACAGTACTTCTATTAGTACTGGGAAGCTGAGAATCCTTATGCAAACTTGGGTCTTCCATAGCCTCAAGTCGCCTCTCAACTTCCCCCTTAACTTACGGTACATAATATGTATGTACAGGCCCTGGACATAATGTGTCCTGTGGGGCCAATGGGCGAGACGTCCGGTCTGCACCCACTTCACCACTACCCTGTCTTTCAACTGTCTCAGAGATTACGGGTGTGGTTACATATGGCACAGGAAGGGCATGTCCCTGATTAGTGGTGATACTTTGGCACACACTGCAGGAACGGACAAAACTATCTATGTCTCGTCCCATCCCTGGCCAGAAAAAGTCAGCTCGGATATGGCCCTGGGTCTTCCTTTTGCCCATGTGACCTCCTGAGGCTGAACAATGACCCCATTCTAACACTGCTTGGCGGTACTTGGCAGGGACGACAAACTGCAGTCGAACCTCACCCTCGGGTGTTCGTGACTCACGGTAGAGCCGTCCTTGTTTGCGAAGGAACTTGGCTCGACCTCCCCGTGAATACTTTATCACTCGACCCCTTTGTTTGTTCCGCACGGCAGCAAGTGTCGGGTCAGAATGTTGTTCTTGCACAACAAGTTGACTACACATCAGATCTTGCGGCGATTCAATGATCACTGGGGTGACACAGTCTGGAGCCTCAGTCATGGCTCGTGTTACCGCAGCAGCCGAAGTCTGAGTAGCGTCATCGGAGCAACTATCCTTGACTCCATTAATATTTCCAATGATGAGGTCAAATAAAGGTTCTGGCATGACAACTGCAAGTGTCGTACCAGTATAAAATGGAGACGCCACCTGGATACATGCCTCAGGGAACAATCTCACCGATCCAACAATAAGGCTTGCATGGATCTGTCGACCTGTATACTGCTCAGGCCGAACTAGACTCTGCTTGACAGAGCAACCTGAGGAACCATTGTCTCTCAGGACCTTCACAGGAATGTCTCCCACAAACCCTTGCTGAACAAGGAAGGTACTGTCACCTGTGGGAGGGCCTGTGGAGGAAGCAGCTAGCCACTCATGAGGCTGCTGAACTGATGTGGCGAACATTGTGCCTTGAGGGTTATATTGGGAAGATGGAACATTGGCCATCTGTGGAGGGGGGTTCACTGTCACTGTGGGACTAGTGAACTGTGGAGAAGTACCCACACTGGTAGGGACGTGACCATCATGCTGCTGCTGAGGAATGAAGGCTACATTCGTTTCCTGCCTCTTTTGAGCTGGTGGTGAAAAAGTTTGTCCCGACGGTCGGTTGCGTGGCTGATACTGCTGCTGGTTAGGGTACTTGTTGTACCTCTTCCACTCAGGTTTCTGAGTGTTTTGCCCCTGGTCCTTCCACTGCGGTTTTGGACCTTGGCCATTATTCTGAGAATGGCTTTGGTGCTGGGATTCAGTCTGAGACGGCTTCCCAGACTTGGCAGTATCTTTTCTGCTCCAGGTGTTTTGCTTACGAGCTTGATACCCGTATGCAGTAAAGAATGCATCAGCCTTCTCTGCCATTTGGCTGGCATCTTTCACCTGGCAGATCTTAAGCTGCGCTATGAGCTCAGCAGGCCACGACCTCTCTAGCTGTGTACGCAGCATAAGGTCAATTATCCCCTCACGCGTGGAAGGAGTTTCATCTTTCTCCATCCACTCATTTAAGTAAGCTGTGAGACGATCAAGGAACTGAACAGCTGTCTCCTTGTCTTGGAGACGAGCTCGCATGAACTGAAGTTTGGCGTCGTCTACTGTGAGACCATACGCCTTAATGAGTGCAGCTTTCATCATCTCGTATGTGAGATTGTCTCCACGAATTCTGTGGAGAATATCGAGGGCAGGGCCCTCAAATAGGCTAAGAAACTGAAGCCGCTTAGCTGCCTCATCCAGTTGATACATGTCTGCCATGTCCTCAAAACGAGCTATGTACGGCTCGATTCGCTCGCTTTCCTTGTATGAAGGAAGCTTGATGCGTGGGGTCGCTAGGACATGTGCAGGGAGAACGCTCGTGGAGCTTGGACCAACTGCACCAGACGTGTCTGAAGCCAAGGAATCTCGCTTGAGCTTCAGCACTTCAAGTTCATGTTTTTCTCGTGCCTCTCGCTCGGCACGTTCATATTCACGTTGTTCTCACTCGCGTTCATGTCATTCACGCTCGTGTTCCAAGTCGAGTTCGCGCTGTTTTTGCTTGTGTTCACGCTCCTTCTCACGCTGCTCTTGTTCATATGCACGCTCTCTTTCATGTTCCTCACGCTGTTCTCGCTCGTATTCACGCTGTTCCCGCTCGTATTCGAGCTGAATCTTACGCTCTTCACGGGCATCATTCTCGCGCTGCTGCTCCTGATTATGCCGTGAGAGTATATACTCTTTAATTTCGGTTGGGTCCAAAAGACCCATTTCTTTGGCTTCCTGTAAAAATACAGTAGTAGCCATGGCGCTAATTTATTAAGCAAAACCGAAATTGAGTACTGACTGCTTAGCGACGAATACTAATAAACACAAGTAAAGAGTACAGACACAAGCTAGTGGTGACCAGTCTTATCCAGTTAACTGGCAAAGAATAAATCAAAAATGTAAATGACTGGGAAGACTCAATAATAAACACAATGGGTACGGCGACTTCCCAGGAGCGAATAAAATCGTCTGGCGTTACCAAAAATAAACTAGAGTTAAGTATTCTATTGATTAATAAAACAAAATTCACTTGCTAAATTAAGGGTAAACACCAGTAAGCTTGTGCCTATAAACTTTAATGTTAAAATACCTAAATATGAATGAGTGAGCACTATCTCGTGAATAGCTTTAGAGCTAGGAGTTAATATCCTGGAATGAGGTCGCCAATTGTCACGGGGTTTTTATAATATCACGGTATTTTAAAAAATATATGCTTAAATATTATTCAATTGATATTAATATTCAATAATATTAAAGAGCAGGGACAATGATTGTCTTGCTAAATCGTGCAACGATTCTCTAAGAACGAGAATTTAAAAACTTTCTCAACAGTACACAGCAGAGACTAATTACTCACAATTGCTGAATTACTGTACTGTTAGCCTCTGGAGAAAGTTACTTCACCCCTGACAATAAATAACTAATACTAATAATAATAATCAGGTCCTTGCTGATGCTTAACTCCTATGGCACAACGGATTTTAAGTTAATACAACAAGACTGGTCTAAGTACCAGTTATGAATAGTAAAACGTCTATGCAAGCTAGGAGCTATGTGGAAAATAAGCTTAATTTGGAGAAATGAAACAAGATTTTACTTTACATTAAGCTCAAGAAAAAGAACTGTTAAATTTATTGATTACAAAAAATAAATTTAACGTTACAATTCAAATCAAATTAATGAGACGCACTCACTCACTCACACAAAAGCTAAATACTTACGCCTAGGAAAAAACACCTTAACTAAACTCTTAAAACTAGGATTATACGAAAAGGAAATACCAGTCGCTGAATGCTATGTATCACCCGGGGGGGTGGGAGTTTGGATTAACTGTACTAGTGGAGCTTGGGCGCTAGCTGACCTCTCACACTTCTTGAGCACAGGACCTCTCTCCGTCACAACAAACACTAGACTGAATTCAAAATACATTGTATGGGCAGGACGCACAAGCCACCGGAAGAAGGCGTGGCTAGCGGTTTAGGCAAGCAGAGGCGAACGATAAAGAAAACAATAGTATCGCTCAGTACAGCACTTAGTGACGTGCATTAAATCAGTCACTTTTGAAAGTGACGAATGTTTTGAAAAGTATACCCCGAAATGGAGAGAGAAACGGTTAACTGAGCGATACACAGTGAGTTTTCCACTAATAGTTCATGGCTTCTCACAAAAGGGAAATGTCGCGAATTGATTCGTGACACCTACCTTGTACCTCTTTTATTACCCCATCCATGTACAGATTGAACAACCATGGAGACATGACACATCCCTGTTTCAACCCAACTTTCAAAGAGAAAAATTCACTTAGTTCACCATCCACACGCACTGCAGCCTTCGCACCATCGTACATACTCTTCACAGCATTCAACAACTTTCCATCTACTCCATATAGTCTTAACACTTTCCACAATCCTTGTCTATCCACCTGTCATATGCTTTCTCCATGAAAGCCGCATACAACTTCTTTCCCTTCTCTAGAGACTTTTCCACTAAAGATCTAAGAATGAATATCTGATCTACACAACCTCTTCCCTTCCTAAATCCTCCCTGTTCTTCTCCAACTAATTTCTCTGTTCTTTCTCTAACTCGGTCAATAAGTATCCTACCATACACTTTTCCTATTATACTAAGAAGACAAATGCCCCTATGATTACCACACACTTCTTTTTCCCCTTTTCCTTTGTAGAAGGGAATAATTATACCTGACTTCCAATCCTCCGGGACTCTACCTTCCTCCCAGGCCAATCTGCACATCTTCCACATCCATTCTACTACTATCTCTCCCCCATGCTTAAGCATTTCACCACACAGTCCATCAATTCCCGGGGCTTTCCCCGATTTAACTTTCTTCATTGCTTCCACAACTTCTATCCTACTGATTCTTCCTGTCTTCTCACCTCCCTTCTTCTCCCAGCCATTCCCCAGCCACTTATACTCGCATTACTTCCATCCTCTATGTTCAACAATTCCTTAATGTGTTCTCTCCATCTGCTCACTTTTTCTCCCTTCTCCACTAGTAATCTACCATTTTTATTTTTCACTCCCCTGCTAACTTCACTTCCACCCTGTCTTACTCTTTTCACCTCTTTCCAGAACATTTTCTTACAGTCCCTCCACTTTACACTCAAATTCCTTCCAAATTCCTCATCCACTCTCTTCTTACTCTCTCTTACTAATCTTTTCATCTCTCTCTTTCTTTCTACATATTACTCTCTCTTCCGCCTCTCAACTTCTTCCACGCCTCTATTTCTCATCCATTCATCGTATGCTTTCTTCTTTTGTGCCACAGCCTGTCTCACCTCTTCAGTCCACCACGCTGTTCCTTGCACCCCCCTCCGTCTTCTCTTCCTTCCACACACCACATCACATGCTGCACATATTTCTCCTGTAAATATCCTACACACACCTTCCACATCTCCCATCTGCTCCAATTCATATTTGTCCAATCGTTCCTCCACTTCCCTCTTATACTCTGCCTTTTTCTCATCCTCTTGTAACCTTTCCACTCTCCTTGCAACTACTCCTTCCTCTCGTTGTTCCCTTCTTCTATTCCTCCATCTTGAATCCTAATTCTGGCCATCACCAAGTAGTGGTCAGAAAGTCCACTCCCCCAACCTCTATAAGCTCTTGCATCCATTACACATCTTCACATCCTTTCATCCACACACACTTAATCAATCATTGCCTTCCTTTCATTCAGTTCACCACCCACCCTTCTCATCACTCGCCATGTACTGTATACCTGTGGATCATTTTATGCCTGAAGAGGGTATTGGCTATCACCAACCCTCTCTCAGCACAAATGTCCACTAATGCACTCCCATTCTCATCTATCTCAGCAGGCACACCCCACTCACCAACTATTCTATCCTCCTTCACATTCCCAACTTTACCATTCATATCACCGATCAAAAACACTCTCTCATTCCTTCCAAACTTTTCCATGCACACTTCTACATTTGTCCAGAACTCTTCTCTCGCTCTCCTAGCACGATCTTGCGTTGGGGCATACACACACACAATCGCCCACATTTGTATTCCAACTTTCAACTTTACCCACACAATCCTTGACCTAACTTCCATCATTTACTCACAACTATACATACTCCTTCCTTTGCCCTCTCATTCTCACCTACTCCTGCACATATACCCCATCCATACTCCCATTCTCTCACACTTTCTCCTCTCCATTTTGTTTCAGTTATTCCACATACATCCACTTTCGCACCCTCAAGCACCTGGACACTCTCTCTCTCTTTCACCTCATCATTCGCTCCCCTTACATTCCACGTTCCGATAACCATGTCCTTTGTCCGGTCCTTGGTCGTCATCATTTGGTCAGTCCTTGTCCGAGGCTTATTGTTTGTTTTTTTAGTTAGTTGTTTTCCGGGGAGGGGCACTAACCCTCCGCCAACCCTTTTAGTCGCCTTTTACGACAAGCAGGGATACTGGGGGAGTATTCTCGAAAAAAAACCCTACCCCCAGGGGGTAGGTCACTCTCATGTTTACTAAAAAAGAGTGAAAACTGCAACCTCCCTAGTTAGGAACTATCTGTGGTTCTTCAGCTTTTTCAGTACAGCATTGGCTACCTCCTCCTACTTGTTTGTCCTTGAGCATATCTTGTGTTACCTCAAAAGTTATTCAATGGAACGTCTGCAGCAGATGTGGCAGTCATCCATCAAGAGGTGTAAAGTAAAGCTAGAAACATGTTCACCCTTTTCAGTTTTGCAGAGTCACAGCATCACATAGTTTAGTTCATGAGAAAACATGAACATCTTCATACAGCACAGATTCCATGCCATTCACCTGGCTTGAAGAATCGGTTGTCACAGACAGATTCCTCACCTAGGAGAATGATGGTGAGTTCCTCAACTTCACGGTGGTCTGCCTTGGGAGGGTAAGATGATAACAGTGTTTCTATTAGCAGTTCCAAAACATTTACTTTCTTTTTCCTTTAGCCAAGATGTCAACTTTGTTTTCCCTATCTTCAGGACGTCGTGTTGATCTTTGCTGATATCTGCTCAGGCTCCATGCATTTGTTTAAATAATGAGTTTTCAGGGCTTTTCACCTTTCCAAATACTTTGCCCCATACAGTACCAACTATAATTTGCAACATATCATGGCTACATACAGAGTAAAAAAAAATCCAAGCTTTTCCTTTAACAGTTTTGCTGCACAACTTAGTCTGCTACATCCCAAAGTGTTAACAACTCGATTGAGGCAGTGACTTAGGACAATCCAGCTGAGCTGTCAATTGACGGATTGCCATGTAATTTGCCTTCCTCATATTAACGAGAACCAGGCAACAGAACTGCAGGAGTATCAGTTGAGAAATCTGGAGTGGAACTGCTTGTTTCACATAATAACTTTACAACCTAATGCAAAGGCCAATGTTTGGGATTATTCCCTTTCAACTTACCCATGTGCTTTTCAGTTCGGTTCCATCTCACCATCAAGCTGTTCCTGCGAGTAGTAGATGTTGATACGATTAGATCAATTAGATTAGCACCACCAGATTTAAGAATTAATTAAACAATGACTGTGGTGTGATTATCAGACAGAGAAAATCTTTCAGCAGTGTTGCAGGTTAGGTCTGATTCCATGATCATTTTGGAAAAGTACAGTGGTATACCAACATCATTTGGCTGCATGGAACTACCAGGAGTGGGCTCATAGTTGTATCAGAATCAGAGGACGTACTGCTTTCATCGTCATCATTTGGTAGCAATAGGCCTACTTCAACATGGCATGACAGTGGCTTCATACATTTCCCTAGCACACGGTTCATTTATTTTTTCCTTTGGAGCAGATGGCTTGCCTTTTCTTCATATATTTTGCATGATCAGACATACTCGTATGTGCTATTCCCTCACATTTCTGAACCTAATAAGACCGAATGTGCTCATCTTTCTATCCTTTGGATAACAGCCTGTTTTTCTGAATTTCTTCAATAGTGTCAGGGGCCCTGTTATCAAAAAGCTAATCCATTTCTTTCTCAAAAGCAGCTCATTTGCCTCAGGGATCACTTTCTGTAGCTTTATTTCAATACAGTTTTCTGTGTTTATCATAAAGCTTCATGAAATGCAACATTGTGTTTTGTCTTGTGACAGTTTTTATTATTGCCATTTTGTCAAAATGGAAAGACTGCATTAACAGATGTGCAAAGAACTCGTTATAATTACACTGGCCTTAAAACTCAGGAGAGCTTTTCAAGTACAAGAAATATTTAAATGCCTATCTATTGGTTGGCAACCGAGAACCAGTAATAGAATCTCTGTATAGTTCATCTAGTGGCAGAGTGTGAGACTTCATATATATATATATATATATATATATATATATATATATATATATATATATATATATATATATATATATATATATATATATATATATATATATATATATATATATATATATATATATATATATATATATATATATATATATATATAAAGAGAGAGAGAGAGAGAGAGAGAGAGAGAGAGAGAAAGGGGTTGCTGAGGCAGTGCCAGTTTAGGGGCCTCGACTGTCCTGCTACGAAGTTCTCTGTTGGACATGTTATACACAAAATTGGCACACAAGAAAATATTAACATCAAATTAAGGATAACAACAATACATATGATCAAATATTCTAAACCACCAAACCTAAATAATCACATCCAACACGAAAAAAAAAAAGAAAAAGAAAAAGAAAGACCAATGTATTCAGAACAACAGTATTAGCTGACCATAGATTAAAATGAGCAGACCATGAGACAATAATTATTGGACAAGGGAAAAATGGGTCCTGTCTACTCAGTGAAGAACTGAAAAGTAGGTCAAGAAGTTTTAGCAGCATGCCAATGTAAATTGTGTGGTAAATTCTGCCCTCTGGTGAGAGAATTATGGCTTGGTTTTTCATTAAAATTCTATGAGCTATGTATTAATGCCAGTTCTCTTACAGTAGTTACTTTAATGTATTAATCATTGTAGGTTTATTTACCATACATGCATAGTGTACATGGAAATGTTCTATGTTAATTTATCTATCTATAGCCAGATGCAGTAATCCCATAAACGGTGGCCTTCTGTCTTTGAGTTACATGTTTTATGGGTAGGGGCACTTACCCTTCGCCAACCCACTTGCTGACACGTAGATAACACGTATGGGTTGGTTATACTGGTATGGTTACCACCTAGCGTTGTAAATGGTTTCCTGGCTTAGAAGAAACAGTTAGCCTTTTCACTCACTGTGAAGCCACCTGAAAAGGGAAGAAGTGTAATAAAAAGTGACGGGAAAGATGGGAGAAAAGGGAAGACAGAAGAGCAGACACATAAAAAGAATGAACATCGTTAGGGAAGAGGCCAGTGTAATTATAACAAGCTCCTCCCCCTGGGGGTACGGGGTTTTTTCAAGAATACTCCCCCAGTATCCCAAGGCGACTAAGAGGGTTGGTGGAGGGTTAGTGCCCCTCCCCGGAAAACAACTAACTAAAAAGACGAACAAGAAGCCTCGGACAAGGACTGACCAAAAGATGACGACCAAGGACCAGACAAAGGATATGGTAATTGCAACATGGAATGTAAGATGTGTAAATGATGAGGTGAAAGAGAGATTGTCCAGGTGCTTGAAGGTGAGAAAGTTGATGTATGTGGAGTAACTGAACTGAATGGAAAGGTGAGAGTGTGAGAGAATGGGAGTATGGGTGAGGTATATGTGCAGGAGTAGGTGAGAATGAGAGGGCAAAAGGAGGAGTGTGTATAGTTGTGAGTAAAAGATGGAAGAAGAACATAAGAGAGAATGGATCAGTTGGGTCAAGGATTGTATGGGTGAGATTGAAAGTTGGAATACAAATGTGGGTGATTGTGTGCGTTTATGCGCCAACGGAAGATCGTGAAAGCAGAGTGAGAGAAGAGTTCTGGACAAATGAGGAAGTGTGCATGGAAAAGTTTGGAAGGAATGAGAGAGTGTTTTTGATCGGTGATATGAATGGTAAAGTAGGGAATGTGAAGGTGGATGGAATAGTTGATGAGTGGGGGTGTGCCTGCTGAGATAGATGAGAATGGCAGTGCGTTAGTGGACATTTGTGCTGGGTGGGGGTTGGTGATAGCCAAAACCCTCTTCAGGCATAAAATGATCCACAGGTATACATGGCGAGTGATGACAAGGGTGGGTGGTGAACTGAATGAAAGGAAGGCAATGATTGATTATGTGTGTGAGGATGGAGGGTGAAAGACTGACGAGGAGAGTGTATGTGCGTGAGGTGGAGGGGGGAAGAGGGAGGGGGAGGCCGAGGATGAGATGGAGGGATGGGTTGGAGAGGTACATGAGAGAGGGAGGTGTGAGTTGGGAGCAGGGCATGGAAATGGCGGGGGACAGGGCGACTTGGAGGCGATTTGTTTGTGGCCACCCCAAACGGGATTGAGGCGTCTGGAAATAGATAGATAGACAGATAGGATGAAAGGATGCGAAGATGTGTAATGGATGCAAAGAGCTTATAGAGGTTGGGGGAGTGGACTTTCTGACCACTACTTGGTGGTGGCCACAATCAAGATCCAAATGAAATGGAGAAATAGAAGAAGGGAAGGACGGGAAGAAGGAGTATTTGCAATGAGAGTGGAAAGGTTACAAGAGGATGAGAAAAAGGCAGAATATAAGAGAGAAGGAACGATTGGGCAAATATGAATTCGAGCAGATAGGGGACGTGCAAGGTGTGTGCAGGATAATCACAGAAGAAATATGTGCAGTATGTGATGTGGTGTGTGGGATGAAGAGAAGACGAAGGGGGGGTGCAAGGAAGAGCGTGGTGGAATGAAGAGGTGACAGGCTGTGGCACAAAAGAAGAAAGCATACAATGAATGGATGAGAAATAGGGGCGTGGAAGAAGTTGAGAGGCAGAAGAGAGAGTTATATGTACAAAGAAAGAGAGAGGTGAAAAGATTAGTAAGAGAGAGTAAGAAGAGAGTGGATGAGGAATTTGGAAGGAATTTGAGTGTAAAGTGGAGGGACTGTAAGAAAATGTTCTGGAAAGAGGTGAAGAGAGTATGACAGGGAAGAAGTGAAGTTAGCAGGGGAGTGAATGATAAAAATGGTAGATTACTAGTGGAGAAGGGAGAAAAAGTGAGCAGATGGAGAGAACACTTTAAGGAATTGTTGAACATAGAGGATGGAAGTAATGCGAGTGTCACGAATCAATCCGCGACATTTCCCTTTTGTGAGAAGCCACGAACTATTAGTGGAAAACTCACTGCGTATCACTCAGCTAACCGTTTCTCCCTCCATTTCGGGGTACACTTTTCAAAACATTCGTCACTGTTTTCAAAAGTGACCGATTTAATGCTCGTCACTAAGTGCTGTACTGAGCGATACTATTGTTTTCTTTATTGTTCGCCCCTGCTTGCACTTGACCGTTAAAAATGCGGCCTACTGCTTCCCCTTTTGTTCCCACGACTTACTCAGTCGAGTGTTTGCTGTGACGGAGAGAGGTCCTGTGCTACAGAAGTGAGAGTAGAGAGAGGTCAGCTAGTACCCAGACTCCGCTTGACACAGCCCCCAGACTCCCATCCTAGATTTGGGTGATACACAGCATTCATCGACCGGTATTTCCTTTTGTATAATCCTAGTTTTAAGAGTTTAGTTAAGGTGTTTTTTTCCTAGGCGTAAGTATTTGGCTTTTGTGTGAGTGAGTGAGTGCGTCTCATTTAATTTGATTTGAATTGTAACGTTAAATTTATTTTTTGTAATTAATAAATTTAACAGTTCCTTTCTTGGGCTCAATGTAAAGTAAAATCTTGTTTCATTTAATCCAAATTAAGCTTATATTCCATATAGCTCCTAGCTGGCATAAACGTTTGCTTTCATAACTGGTACTTAGACCAGTCTTGTTGTATTAACTTAAAATCCGTTGTGCCAGGAGTTAATGCATCAGCAAGAACCTGATGTTATTATTATTAGTATTAGTTATTTATTGTCAGGGGTGAAGTAACTTTCTCCAGAGGCTAACAGTACAGTAATTCAGCAATTGTGAGTAATTAGTCTCTGCTGTGTACTGTTGAGAAAGTTTATAAATTCTCGATCTTAGAGAATCGTAGCAAGTCAGCGTAAAGTAATCGTTGCTTGATGTAGCAAGACAATCATTGTCTCTGCTCTTCAATATTATTGAATATTAATATCAATTTAAATAACATTTAAGCATTTATTCCAAAATTACCGTGTTATTATAAAAACCCCGTGACAGCGAGTATAAGTGGCTGGGGAATGGCTGGGAGAAGATGGGAGGTGAGAAGACAGGAAGAAATCAGTAAGACAGAAGTTGTGGAAGCAAGGAAGAAAGTTAAATTGGGGAAAACCCCAGGAATTGATGGAGTGTGTGGTGAAATGCTGAAGCATGGGGGAGAGATAGTAGTAGAATGGATGTGGAAGATGTGCAGATTGGCCTGGGAGGAAGGTAGAGTCCCGGAGGATTTGTACAAAGGAAAAGGGGAATAAGAAGTGTGTGGTAATCATAGGGGGATTGGTCTTCTTAGTATAATAGGAAAAGTGTATGGTAGGATACTATTGACAAAGTTAGAGAAAGAACGGAGGAATTAGTTGGAGAAGAACAGGGAGGCTTTAGGAAGGGAAGAGGTTGTGTAGATCAGATATTCATTCTTAGATCTTTAGTTGAAAAGTTTCTAGAGAAGGGAAAAAGTTGTATGCGGCTTTCATGGATTTGGAGAAAGCATATGACAGGGTGGATAGACAAGGATTGTGGAAAGTATTAAGAATATATGGAGTAGATGGGAAGTTGTTGAATGCTGTGAAGAGTATGTATGATGGTGCTAAGGCTGCAGTGCGTGTGGATTGTGAACTGAGTGAATTTTTCTCTTTGAAAGTTGGGTTGAAACAGGGATGTGTCATTTCTTCATGGTTGTTCAATCTGTACATGGATGGGGTAATAAAAGAGGTACAAGGTAGGGCAGTGGATCTTTGATTGGCCCTAGTGAGAGAGAGTAGTGTTTGGAAACTCCCTGTACTGTTGTTTGCAGATGATACTGTGTTCTTGAGTGAAGACGAAGGGGAGCTGCAAGGCTTGGTCGATTAGTTTGGGAGGGTGTGTAAGAAACAGAATCTAAAGGTGAATGTAGGGAAGAGTAAAGTGATGGTCTTTGAGAGAGGTGAAGTCAGTGAATGTACAATGAGGTTGGATGGTGATGAATTGGAAAACGTGAGTACGTTTAAGTACTTGGGTAGTGTGATGAGTAAGGATGGAGGTTTGGAGGGTGAAGTGCTTGAAAGGGAACAAATGGGAAGAAAGGATGCTGGTTCCTTGAAAGCAGTGATAAGAAACAGGGAAGTGGGCATGGAAGTGAAAAAGTTACTACATGACAGTATTGTGATACCAACTCTAACGTATGGAAGTGAAGCTTGGACCTTGTTGGAAGGATACAAGTCAAGGATGAGAGCAGTGGAAATGAGTTATTAAGAGGAGCCTGTGGAGTCACATGGAGAGACAGGCTGACAAAAGAGGATATAAAGGAGCGTTGTGGTGTGGATGTGGATGTGATAGGAAGCGTTAGGAGGAATACACTGAGGTGGTTTGGCCATGTGGAGAGGATGGAGGGTGAAAGACTGACGAAGAGAGTATATGTGAGTGAGGTAGAGGGGAGGAGAGGGAGAGGGGAGGCCGAGGATGAGATGTAGGGATGGGATTTACACATATTCCTGATCTTACTCGATAATAATAGTAATAATATTCTTATTCACTGACAATAACTTTACACCATCTGACAAAAAACTTTGTAATCTTCTGAGTGAGGCCATATATAATATCCTAGTTTAATATCTTAATACTAAAGAAGATATAGCCAAATCTGTACGTACATCTGTTACGAAAAATGCGATATTTGTGATTTTCAGACACTAAAACTTCATGGCTTTTGAGGCAGGATTTTCCTTAACCTGAGAAGATTTTTTTTTTTTTTTAAAGGTAAAAAACCATGGGAATTAGTGAAGTAGGCTATACACTTCACAAAAAATATGTATATTCTGAACAGGTCTAATTCCCCAAGTATGAAGCACATGCGATGGAACACAACAGTAGATAAACTTTTGGTCATAACCACCGTATGCTGATGAAACACACACACACACACACACACACACACACACACACACACACACACACGTTATACATCTGTCAGCTTCTGCCTGACTGACAAAATTAATGTAACCAGCGATATTTGTCTGTTAAAACACGGATCAACAAGAGCATTTATATTACGTGGAGAATTACTCGAGGCTTCCAGTACATGGGAGGTCAACAGTCTATTTGCACTATTTTACCTCATTTACTAGTGAGATTATTTTTATTTGTGCTTCCTCCACACTATTTTATTCTGATGTTGAAAGAGACTTTTAGTATTTGAGAAATCAAACGCTTTATATTACAGTACTCATATTAAACTATTTACCCAAATCCCCAATCGTATTCTTCTTCTTCACTGTTACGAACAGGAACTGTTGTAACTGTCCTTCCCAGGTATGTTCTCGGGTTGAAAGGATTGACATGTATGTACTAAGGAATATGGAGAAATTAAACAAGTGATTAAAATCACCAGAAAATGGATTAAAATTGCTGAACAATTCATCCTCTTGTTTAAGTGGTTAAATGGAACACAGTATATAGGTACCATGACATACATAGAAATGAAACACGTCCACTGAAGTCACGCTGAACAAAACTGTCTGGATATTCCGTGAATTTAATTAAACGGGCGCGTTTGGGTTAAAAGGGTTACGAATAAATCAGCCCAGTATTTTATGCTCACTGACTATCATCTGACTGAATTTTGTGAGTGGAATGCAGAAAGAAATACAGAGGTTATCTTTCATTTTAATTTAATGGACACTTTAGTCTTTTTGCAACCTATACCCAGTAGTACATTGACAGGATAGGGCAATCGTACAGACCTACAAGCTTTCTTTTCCTTTTTTTTTTTTAATATGCCAAGTTCCGTATTCCAATGTTTGTGTGTCAATGATTATATGTAAAATAAGAAAATATTATGGTTCTACATCCCATTCATAATATGACTTCGTAACTAATATCACATTCTAGTGATAATAATTTGTTACAACTCAGAATTCCACATGGAGAGACGGCAGTGTTAGGTTTAAAGTGGATAGAGTGTAACACCTTCAAAATTCCACAGTAATACTTGAGTGGCTACAAGATTTGCGGTCGCGGTTTAACTTTGACACAGTTTGTATTTTATTTTTGCTGATATCAGACGATTTTCATCTTAGCAGAGCAAACTGTAGTGAATGAGCGAACGAAGAATGCATTTAAACCCTCCATTTCGATCATTTTATTCCATCCATCCATCCATCATCCAATCCTACGTTGCCCCATGAGAAGCGTAGGAGCCCGGTGCTAGGCAAGTTGGTCCTGACATGTAAGATGAGAGTGACCAGCCTCACTCATCCCTGAATGGCATTACTTGAGCAAATAAACCCCAACCATCCCTTGGATATAAACCTTCACCGGCTCAATCTGATTGGAGCGCCGTAATTACCCACTAAACCACCAGGCGCCAAAATTTGGTTATATGGTTACCACTCAGGGTAGTAAATGGTTTCTTGGTGTACAGGAAACCATTTGGCTTGTCACTCAGTGTAGAGTCACCCACGGGCAGAAAGAAGAGGAAAGAATGAAGGAAAGAAAGACAGAAGAGGGAGTGTAAAGTCACCCGTAGGCAGAAGGACGAGGAAAGAATGAAGGAAGGAAAGACAGAAGAGGATGGAAGGAAAGAAGGATGGAGGAGAGGAAAGGGCAGACACCAGAGAGCATCACTACATCGAGTGACTGGATGGCGAACCCCCCCCCCACCTACCACAATCAGTTTATTCTATTATAATAAATAATATGAATCTTTTGTGTTTTGTGCAGGGTCTCCTATTTTTTATGTAAATTTCGTTACTAACAGCTTTTAAAGTTAATTCTAAATGTGAATTGATTTCTTGGGAGAAATTATTTTTTAAAAGTTAGGTTAGGTTAAGTTAGTTAATAACAATAATTAGGTTAGTTAATAGTAATAACAAATAATATTTAAGTGTATTTGTAGTCCACTGCCGTACATCGACTGATCTTCAGCTCTTCACAAAATATAATGGTAGTCACCCCTCTCCATGCGAAGATAAATATCGCTATGGTGGAAAACGGAAGCTTGCCACCCTCAAACAACGTTCCTTTTCTGACAGAAATCCACATTTTGTAAAGAGAAGCTTCAGACCAGTGAACAGACGTCAGTGGACTTTCTTTTTTATGCGAGGAAGAAGGAACCAAAGGCTAGGAGCCCGCAAAACAGTTCCTTAAAAAAAAAAAAAATACAAAAGAGCCAAATTCAAGATCCGTTCATTTCGAGATGCCTCTACACACTGCGTTTGAAAGACTGGAGATCATAGGAAGTAGGAAATACAGACAGAGGGAGACAGTTCCAGAGTTGACCTGTTGCATATATGAAGGACAGGGAGTAACGGTTAATATTTCCATCAGAGAGCTGGACAGAAAAGGGATGAGAGTTTGTTGCTAGACGGGCGCGACGCACCCGTCGTACAGGTGGAGGGATGCAAGCAGACAGTTCAGAGGAGCGGTGACCATGGAAGTAGCGATAAAAAAGAGATAAAGACGCAGCAGTGCGGTGAAGAAACAGAGGTTGCAGGGAGTAAGAGGAAGAGAGTTAATGAGACGAAAAGCCTTTGACTCCAATTGAGAAGAGCTGTATATGGGGAGCCTCTCCACACATTGAGAGTTGTACTCCACACAGGAGCGAATAAATCCCGTGTATTAAGTCAACAACTATGCAGGGGTAAAGAAGGTATGGGGTCGGCTTAGCACACCTGATCTCTTGGAAGCAGATTTTATTGAGACGTAATATGATCTTTCCAAGATAAGTCCCGAGTGAAAGAAACCCCAAGCATGTTCAAGGATGAAACTGGATTAAGCTAGATATTATTAAGCATTAGTGGGTACTCCTGTGGAAGATTTTATCGGGCTGATAGGTAGACTGTAGCACTAGTCGAGCAGGGCAGTACTCCCGAGGTGGATGGAATGCTGATGACAGGGAGTGCTGGAGTTCCCGTTTCATCAGCCCTCAGGACTAGTTCCTGACCATCCCCCTTTGCTGAACTTTTTCAGTGTCTCAATTACACAGAGAGTAGGCCAGCATGCTCTCCAGTACAAATTTCTCTAACTATCTACACCAAACTACATGCACAGTACACACTACACTTCCTATTCACCAAGCCTTGAAGTCCCCAGGGGGGGGGGGACATAAATGCCCCCACCATCCGCCCCTCTCCCGGTGACGACTCGAGGTGCCTGGAACCACTGTCTGACTCTCTTCTTCTTCATTTCTGCAACATTCACGGCCTTTCCTCTAACTTTCGCTCTGTTGAGCACCACCTCTCCTCTTTTTCTAACGGAGACTCAGCTGTCTGAGGCAACTGACAGCAAACCCTTTTCTGTATCCTCCTACTTTCTCTATACTAATTTCAAAGCCAAAGGTGGCTGTTGTGTATATATACGCAACGACGTATCTTGCTCTCGTGTTCCTGAACTCGATTCTTCTGAATTCTCTACACTCTGGCTTTGGCTTTCCTGTCATTCTCTGACTAAATATATCTGTGCTGTTTACTTATCCCCTAATTCTACTGACTATCAAAAATTCTTCGACTATCTTACTTCTACGATGGAACACATTCTATCCATTTCTCCTTTCTCTGAAATCTCCATTCTAGGAGATTTCAATGTTCACCACCACCTTTGGCTCTCCTTTCCTTTCACGGATCCACCTGGTGAACAAGCCTACATCTTTTCTATCCTTAATGACCTAGAGCAGCTTGTACAGCACCCTACCCATATCCCTGACCGCCTTGGAGAGAGCTCCAACATACTTGACCTCTTCCTCACAACTAATCCTTCTGCTTACTCTGTTAATCTTTTCTCTCCGTTGGGCTCCTCCGATCACAACCTTATTACCTTAACCTGTCCTATCACTCCAGTACAACCTGTGGACCCTCCAGGGAAACGTTGTCTGTGGCATTTTGGAGCCGCGGACTGGGAGGTCCTCAGGCAGTACTTCTTTGATTTTCCCTGGAATGATTATTGCTTCCATGGCAGGGAGCCATTTGAGTGTGCCTTGTGCATTACGGAGGTTATTCTCTCGGGCATGGAAGCATACATTCCTTTCTCATATCCTTTGACTAACACAAGAAAGCCTTGGTTTAATCACGTTTGTTCTAATGCTGTCCGCAACAAGGAGAGGGCCTACAAAAGGTACCGGAGCCAACCCACCCCTGAATCACATCATCTTTACGTTTCTGACCGGAATCGTGCTAAGTCTGTTCTTCGCTCTACTAAAAATTATTTCATCCATACTAAATGCTCTCTACTCTCCAACTCGAATTCTTCCCGCTCCTTCTGGCACCTTGCCAAAAATCTTTCTAACAACTTTACCTCATCATCCTTCCCTCCTCTTTTCTACTCTGATGATTCTGTAGCTATTTCTTCTACTGATAAAGCAGATCTCTTCACACAGACTGTCTCCTCTAATTCCACTTTAGACGATTCCGGTGCTGTTCCTCTATCACTTCCCCCCTCTGACTTCCTCATGGCTGACACTAAAATTTCTTCAGTTGATGTATTTTCTGCCATCACTGGCCTCAGTACTAACAAGGCATATGGGCCTGATGGGGTCCCTCCTGTTGTTCTCAAGAACTGTGCTTCTGTGCTTACACCCTGCCTAGGCAAACTCTTTCGCCTATGTCTGTCAACTTGTACCTTCCCTTCTTGCTGGAAGTTTGCTCTCATTCAGCCAGTCCCAAAGAAGGGTGTCCACTCCCAACCCTCCAACTATCGTCCAATTGCTTTAACGTCCTGTATTTCAAAAGTTTTTGAGTCAATTCTCACTAGAAAAATTTTAAGGCATCTTTCCTATCACAACCTTCTTTCCGATCGTCAGTACGGGTTCCGTCAGGGACGCTCCACTGGCGATCTTCTCACCTTCCTTTCAGACTCCCGGTCATCCTCCTTTCGGGACTTTGGTGAAAGCTTTGCCATGGCACTTGACATCTCAAAGGCTTTCGATCGAGTCTGGCATAAATCTTTAATTTCCAAACTGCCCTCCTACGGTTTCTATCCTTCTATCTGTGCCTTCAGCGCTAGCTTCCTTTCTGGTCGTTCTATAGCCGCTGTTGTAGACGGCCATCGTTCTTCTCCTAGATCTATCAACAGTGGCGTTCCTCAGGGCTCTGTCCTATCACCAACTCTCTTCCTTTTATTCATCAATGATCTTCTAAGCTGTACATCTAACCCTATCCACTCATACGCCGATGACTCCACCCTTCACCTTTCCATTCGGTTCCCGCAACGCCCATCTCAACAGTTACTTCAACAAACAAGGGATGAGGCTATGGCACACCTAATGTCTGACTTGGCTCGTATCTCTGACTGGGGTAAAAATAATATGGTTGTTTTTAATGCATCTAAGACTCAGTTCTTACACCTATCAACCCGACAAAATCTTCCACAGGTATACCCACTAATGTTTAATAATATTCAGCTTAATCCTGCATCATCCTTGAACATGCTTGGGGTTTCATTTACTCGGGACTTATCATGGAAAGATCATATTACATCTCTTGTAAAATCTGCTTCCAAGAGATTGGATGTGCTAAGCCGACTCTGCTCTTTTTTTACCCCTGCACAATTGTTGACTCTATACAGGGGTTTTATCCGCCCCTGTGTGGAGTACAACTCTCATGTGTGGGGAGGCTCCCCACATACAGCTCTTCTCAATAGGGTGGAGTCAAAGGCTTTTCGTCTCATTAACTCTCCTCCTCTTACTGACTCCCTTCAACCTCTGTCTCTTCGCCGCACTGTTGCATTTTTATCTCTTTTCTATCGCTACTTTAATGGTCCCTGCTCCTCTGAACTGTCTGCTTGCATTCCTCCACCTCTACAATGGGCGCGTAGCACCCGTCTGGCAGCATACTCTCATCCCTTTTCTGTCCAACTCTCTAATGCAAGAGTTAACCGTTACTCCCAGTCTTTCATTTATGCAACAGGTCAGCTCTGGAACTGTCTCCCTCTGTCTGTATTTCCTGCTGCCTATGATCTCCAGTCTTTCAAACGCAGTGTGTCCAGGCATCTCAAAATGATCGGATCTTGAATTTGGCTCTCTATTGTATTTTGTTTTTCTCTTGGAGAGAACTGTTACTGCGGGCTCATGGCCTTTGGTTCCTTCTTCCTCGCATAAAAAAAAAAAAAAAAAACTGAGTCTTTGATGCACTGAAAATAACTTGACCATTTTTACCCCAGTCAGAGATATGAGCCAGGTCAGACATTACGAGTGCCATAGCCTCATCCCTTGTTTGTTGAAGTAACTGCTGGGATGGACGTTGCGGGAACCGAATGGAGAGGTGAAGGGTGGAATCATCAGCGTATGAGTGGATAGGGTTAGATGTACAGCTTAGATTATTGATGAATAAAAGGAAGAGAGTTGGTGATAGGACAGATCCCTGAGGAATACCACTGTTGATAGATCTAGGAGAAGAACGATGGCCGTCTACAACAGCAGCTATAGAACGACCAGAAAGGAAGCTGTAGATGAAGGCACAGATAGAAGGATAGAAACCGTAAGAGGGCAGCTTGGAAATTAATGATTTATGCCAGACTCGATCGAAAGCCTTTGAGATGTCATTCGCAACGGCAAAGCTTTCGCCAAAGTCCTACAACAATACTTAAATATTATTTGTTATTATTAACTTAAACAAAAATAATAATTTCTCCCCCCAAATAAAATAAAATCTAGGCTCTTAAAAACCTGTAGAATTGACAAAATTAACATAGAAATGGGAGAACGTGCACCAAACACAAAAGAACGAGTAGCAAAAATAAAGTATACCATATATCACTTTATTTTAGAGACTGAGAAAATATGTAATATTCTGTCTAGACACATGTCACTGCTATTCTAACGCCTCATATCACATGCTCACTGACAATAATCTGAGCGGAATCAGTGAGTAAGGGGCAGGATATAACGCACTAGCTGCACCATCGATTTTTGGCTGTTACATAGATGATCGGATTGTCGCTGGCTTAAGAAACTTCATAGTGATTCTTTCTCAGCTGTTTACATTTGACCTCATACTTAACTCTTTCTTTTTTATTATATGCATTTAATCGAATCTGTAGTATATAAGACCATCAGTAAGGTGAAATTTGCAAGAGTTGTTGCGAAATCTCCGAAGCCTGCTAAAAATTCGGCCTTTAGTGTCAATGGGAGTGCTTCACCTATTACACCTTCATCTTCTTTGTTATTTAAGCCTTTTCGGTACTGATGTAGCTTGCATCAGTAACATACATGAGGATATAAAGGGTGGAGTCAAAAGGGGTTTTTGCTTCCTCAATTCTCGTTCCCTCACTGACTTCTTTCAATTACGGTCGCAGTCCCCCCCCCCCTCTCTCTCTCTCTCTTTCTCTGATCACTGGTCATAATTTTCTGCCTGCATTCCTTTCCCATTACGACGGGCACGCAACACTAATTTACTGTATCTATGCACTCTCAGTTTTGTAATTCCAACGAAAGGTACCCGGTAGTCTTAGTCTTCTCAAGCTTGGAACTGCCCAGATATTTCGAAATGGATCGTGCATTTGGCTAACTTGCTCTTCTTCTTGGAAAGGACGGTTTCTGTGGTTCTCAGCACTGGGTTCAATCGCTTGACCTGAGATTAGACAAGGCATTTAGCTGAGGAAGAAGCGTTAAAAAAAAATCTAAGACAACGAAAACACAACTCAGGATTTCACAGTGATGTTAAGTGTTCACTTAGAAGAATTATACTCATCCATCTCTCCACCCATCGTCCTTGGGTAAATTTTACTCTAGATAGGCCGAAAATTGCCGTTATCTTGAATACTGAACTGTAGCAGTACTCAAACACTAGAACACGATACATCACGAAATGCTATGGAAAAGTTGCAGAACCATAGTACTGTCTTTGCTGCCACTGAGCTATATGAAATAAGCAGCAAAAGGCCGATAATGTGAACTAAGTTAAAGTAAAAATAGTATAGTCGTTGATGCGCTAGTTTGCACGTTCAGCTGCCAGCTGTAAGAGCCATATATCGTTTCACTGGCCAGTGAGGCTCACACACACACAACAATGCCAGCCAGCAGACAGGGCGTGTGTGCTTGGGAATCCCCAGGCCTTGTCTTCCTCCTTACTATTTTTTAAGTCAGCCCACACCCCACTGACCGGGCTATTGTATGGTCCGGCATGCACTATAGGTGCAAGAAACCTGTAAACAACCAAATAACGAAACAGTGAGGCCGATGGACATAGTCTGTTTTCCCTTTATCCCTTTTCACCCAACGTTACGACTGAGGCCCTGGATATAAGAGGGAATATTGAAAAGTCCGTAGCCTCACATATTTTTATTTGATATACTGAACAATGACCCACTTAAAAAATAAAAAATAAAAATAACGGTCTCCCTTGAATTCCACACACTTCTTCCAACGGTGTGATTCCAGATAGAAAAAAAAAAATCTTTCTGAGGGTAATAAGAGAAAAAGTCTACTGCTGAGATGACCCCATTAGCATCAGTGAAGTGAGTGCCAGTTAAATTCATTTTCAGACTGGGGAACATGAGGCAGTGAGACGGAGTGAGATCTGGTGAATGGGATGAGTGATCAAGGACACGATTGTGAATATCGTGCAGAGCAGCCATGGTAACGCTGGACGTGAAAGCCGGTGTATTATATTGATGAAACAATACTTTTTTGTGAGTTCTCCAGGGAGTTTAACTCTGCCTCACGCAGTCGCTTCAGTATCGTATCATAATACGATCCAGTAACTGTCTGGTCCTTTTGGAGTATGTTTTTAATCTTAGAAAACTGATACCAAGACCATCCCAGCCCTCCTTGGAAGGGGAGAAGTCGAATGTTTACATTGCTATTGTTGTTTTGTCTCTGACTCGAAGTGGTTAACACAAGTTTCATCTACAGTCACAGACCGATCAATGAAAATGGCAGGATTCGTCTAAGGGTCAGATTATCACAAGATATGATGGCCGGGATGTGCTTTTGATCTGTTGTCAAAAGACGAAGCATCCAGCGTCCTAAAATTTTCGTCAGAATGTGCAGAACTGTCACATAAAAGATGCCAACGATGCTATCGATATACCTGTTGGTCAGTCGAACAAGTAATTCACAGAATCAGAGGTTTTCTGGCTGGTTGCTGTCGAAGGTTTCCGCAACCGTGAGTCTCTGCCCCGCTTGAACTCAGCTCGCCTCCACCTCCCCCTTTTTTTTTTACAGTGGAATAAGAAGGCGCATTATTCCCTAATGCCACTGCCATGTCTTCGTGGATCTTTGTGGTAGTTAACCCTTTCATCAGGATATATTTATTATTAGCACGCTTGCCAATGCCATCCATTCTAATAAAGCACAGCAATCTATTTAGTTCGGGAACCTTGAAAACAAAGAAGATTTAGTGTACCGAGTTGAAATTTGGTCTGTAATCACCTGAAGAACTGTACTCAGCAAAAATAATAAAAAAAAAAGTCGCTCTATCTTAGTTCTTGGAGAGGCAGCGAAGTCTTCAAACATCCCACGTAAAATGACTACTGCCGGTGTTTTTTTAGGGAAGCATGGGAATTAGACGAAAATAATTAATTGTCTGTTTTAATGAACCTCGTGCGGTCGACACACATAAATCTAACCATTCCTTCTCCTCCATTTTCCAGTTCTGTGATACCTCATCACAGGCGTAAAGGCACGTGACTAAGCTGTTGTGTATAGACACTGAAGGCGAGGACACCGGTCACAGTCCCTGAGCTGCTGTACGTGAGTATTAAATTTCAGCTCTCCTTATAACTCCTTCCTTTGTTGACCACATATGTTTGGAGGTCCTGAACCTGTTAGGACCCCGGGAATCCATTTGATAGTTTGCATCGCCCTCATAATGATTTTTTTTTTTTTTCGTGAACAAATAAATATTAATGATATTACTCTCAGTATTGCATCCTCATTGAAGTTACCTTTACTGTGAGAAAAAATAAGTTTCAGTCAGATATACATTCGCTAAGGGTACACAGTGATCCAAGTCGGAAATGTTCACTTTTTGGTACTGGAGGGAGACGCCTTCATATGGTGATAACGGTATTATCGGGCGGCTCAGTTGTTTGGTTTTACAGACTTCCTTCAGCTAATTCTTTCTTCCCAGAAGGGAGGATGATAGACTAAAACAAAAGAGCAGATTGAACCTCATGTTGTTCTCAAGAACTGTGATTCTGTGCTTCCCTGCCTAGGCAAACTCTTTCGCCTTATCAACTTGTACCTTTCCTTCTTGCTGGAAGTTTGCTCTCATTCAGCCAGTCCCAAAGAAGGGTAACCATTCCCAACCCTCTAACTATCGTCCAATTGCTTTAACATCCTGTATCTCAAAAGTTTTCGAGTCAGTTCTTAACAGAAAAATTGTAAAACATCTTTCCTATCACAACCTTCTTTCTGATCGTCAGTATGGGTTCCGTTAGGGACGCTCCACTGGCGATCTTCTCACCTACCTTTCAGACTCCTGGTCATCCTCCTTTCGGGACTTTGGCGGAAGCATTGCCGTTGCACCTGACATCTCAAAGGCTTTCCATCGAGTCTGGCATAAATCTTTACTTTCCAAGCTGCCCTCTTACGGTTTCTATCCTTGGGGGAGGCGGTGGCTCAATCGGTAGAGAGGTGGCCTGCGGTCCTAACGGACCCGGGTTCAAATCCCGCTGGGGCAGGGAACAGGTTAAGGATATGAATTTCACAAAAGTCAGACTTTACTGATCTACCAGAAGACCCGCCGACATGTCGTAAAAACACCCCCGCTAATACCAATACACCAGTCCTGTATGAGACAGCCCTAGCATGTATTCAATATGGACGGTGGGTGTTAGCGCCGAAGTGGTGACATGTAGAGGTGTTCGGTACGTGGGAGGACTACTGGGCCTTGAAAGCAGGCTGTGAAGCCTATACCCAGAGTCAGACACACACACAAAAAAAAATCTGTGCCCTCATCTATAGCTTCCTTTCTGGTCGTTCTATAGCAGCTGTTGTAGACGGCCATCGTTCTTCTCCTAGCTCTATCAACAGTGGTGTTCCTCAGGGCTCTGTCCTATCACCAACTTTCTTCCTTGTATTCATCAGTGACCTTCTAAGCTAAGCTGTACATCTAACCCTATCCACTCATACGTTGATGACTCCACCCTTCACCTTTCCATTCGGTTCTCGCAACGTCCATCTCAGCAGTTACTTCAACAAACAAGGGATGAGGCTATGGCACACCTAATGTCTGACTTGGCTCGTATCTCTGGGGTAAAAATAATCTGGTTGTTTTTAATGCATCAAAGACTCAGTTTTTACATCTATCAACCCGACATAATCTTCCACAGGTATACCCACTAATGTTTAATACTATTCAGCTTAATCCTGCATCATCCTTGAACATGCATGGGGTTTCATTTACTCGGAATTTATCTTTGAAAGATCATAATACATCTCTTGTAAAATCTGCTTGCAAGAGATTAGGTGTGCTAAGCCGACTCCGTTCTTTCTTTACCCTTGCACAACTGTTGACTCTATACAGGGGTTTTATCCACCCCTGTTTAGAGTACAAATCTCATGTGTGGGGAGGATCCCAACATACAGCTCTTCTCAATAGGGTTGAGTCAAAGGCATTTCATCTCATTAGCTCTCCTCCTCTTACTGACTCCCTTCAACCTCTTTCTCTTCGTCGCACTGTTGCATCTTTATCTCTTTTCTATCGCTACTTCAATGGTCATGCTATTCTGAACTGCCTGCATGCATTCCTCCACCTTATCGACGGGCGTGTAGCACCCGTCTAGCAGCAAACTCTCATCCCTTTTCTGTCCAACTCTCTAATGCAAGAGTTAACCGTTACTCCCAGTCCCTTATTTATGCAACAGGTCAACTCTGGAACTGTTTCCCTCTGTCTGTATATTCTGCTTCCTATGATCTCTAGTCTTTCAAACGCAGTGTGTCCAGGCATCTCGAAATGAGATCTTGCATTTGGCTCTCTTGTATTTTGTTTTTCTCTTGGAAGGAACATTAACTGCAGGCTAGCGGCCTTTGGTTCTTTCTTCCTCGCATAAAAAAAAAAGGTTCATATTTCATATGAGTTTGAAGAGAAACCCACACCCATCTACTGATTACATTAAACTTTGCCGAAGTGGTTATATGTGGTGGAGTACGGTATGAAGGAGGACTACTGTCTTAGGAACGGATTGTGAAGCCTATGCCCAGAGTCGGACACCCACACAAAGACACACATCCAGAGTCCGACACACACACATCTCAATAGTGTGGTCTTAAGTACTTGTAGGGAGATAGGGCAGTTGCTTATGGATCGTTAAGCTCAGCCAGACTAAAATAGTGAGACGTAGTGTCGACGAGGTGAGTTACAGCACTCTTGGGTTAAGAAGTTTATTGAACATTTATAAAAAATGAGTTACTGTTTAGCAGAGCATGACCCTAACGTCGGACCTTCTCTCAAGCCCTTCTCTCCCCTTTCTATCTCTAACCCCTTCTTAGTGTATCTGACCCTCGTGTTAACGGGCCTACTCTCCACCCCCTTCTTCTGATCTGAAGGGAATCTCTCCGACATTATATACAGCCTGGGGAGGATGTATGTGTGTGATGTACTGTCTGGTACATTCACGTGGACTTACCGGCTAGCGCTGGTTACTTCACGTGTTTGAATACGTCATGATATCCTTGGTCGTCTGGCCCACAGTCTAAGTAATATACAGACGTCTCACGCGCATGTTGATGACGTCATGAGGATGACGTCACTCGGCCTTCCAGATAGAAAACGAAAAGTAAAGGGATAACTCAAGTGTGACAAGTATACCCTGTTCACTCAGCTCTGCTGGCTAGAGCCAAGGAACGTTTGAATTAAGGCTGCTCATTGGTTTATGCAACACTGAGGAGCATGGTAATTTTACAGCTCTTCTTATTTAACACAAATATTTATATCTGTAAACTGCCTGCAATATATGCAGCCAGTTTAAATATGGAAAAATTTCCAAAGCTAAAGAGGTCAAAGTTAGCTTTAAAAGTTTACCATTACCACAGAAAATTAAAGCTGATTATAAAGTTTAATAAAACGATGAGTGACATTTGAAGTAAATGCTAGCATGCGGACGTACGTGTACACAGTGGTTGGATAATATCCTTCAAACGTCACTCATCATCTTATAAAACTTTATAATCTTCAATTTTGTTTGATAAAGGTAAACTTTTGAATCTAATTTTGACCTCTTCAGCTTCGGAAATTATTCCATATTTAAAGTGGCATGTTCTCAAATGCCGCACGTCTGAACTTCCTGCACGAGTGAGAAGGGACTGAGGGGAGACGCATCTACCCCCCACCGCTGCCCGGAGCCAACTGACGGCTCCGGGACCCCGTGACGTCATGCGCGGGATGCTCCAACATTTGAACCAAGCGTGAGACGACTGTATATTACTTAGACTGTGGTCTGGCCTACAAGGAAGTTTGAGATACATCGTATGGTTAAGGATTCTTGATGGTCTGGGACAACAAAGGTTGTGGATATACATTATGTGGATTGACATAACTAGTTCGTATAGACAAGGGTAAGTGTTCTCTACCTCTTCCTGGAGGACTCAGACATAACCACCTGTTTTACATATTGTTACCTGTAGCTATATAATTACATACAGCATTGTGTTATATTATACCTACATGTCGTTCGGTCACGCGAAACTGGCGTACCATCGTCAGTAGTCATAACATATTAATACATATTATATACACATTACACTGAACTTATAAGCTAATTAAGTGAAATACATAATATTGTAAAAGTAACATATTTGTATGAATATCTAATAATTGTAGATACATCGTGTGACTGGTATTGTAGTTACATCATTTTAATGCAACTGTTATGCAAGTGTGACTGTAACATAACATTGTGTTACTGCAACTGTTGCCATAAAATTATATTTACATTTTGCTAATGCAACTGTTACATAATTGTGTTGGCCATAAAATTGTGGTAACATTTTGTTAATGCAACTGTTACATATTTGTGTTGGCCTTAAAACTGTAGTTACATTTTGTTAATGCATCATCAGCAGCAGCAGCCGGACCTCCTTTCCCACCCAAGGGCAGGGTGAGGAGTAGCAATCTCCAGATAGCACAAACTTGCCCAATCCAAATAGGCCACACTTCCATTCACTCATAATTCAAGTCCCCGGAATCCTGGCTCTACCGGATACGCCAAAAAACATTCACCACATTCTGCAGCTTCACACAAACGTATCCCATTGAGTCAATCCGGACGCTGCAATGCTCACAAAGGGTGCCAAAATCCCTGATCGTGCATTTCTCCTCACAACATTCATCCAGCCAGCTCGATCTCTTGTCAATTTCCTAACCTCACCGACTTCCAAACCTCTCTTCCTCAAACACTCATCCACCATATCTCTCCACCCACTCCTTGGTCTACCTCGCCTCCTCCCTCCTTCAGATTCGCTCAGGTATACTTTTTTTCACCACTCTATTGTTAAATATTCTTTCCACATGACCATACCATCTCAGGACACTCTCTTCTGGTGTCCACCGACTTCCTCACTCCACACCTTTCACGAATCACACTATTTCGTTTCCTATCCACCCTCTGTACTCCACATACATTCCTCAACATTCCCATCTCCACTGCTCTTACTCTTGACTTTTCATTTTCATGCCACACCATAGTCTCACACCCATATGTTAGAGTTGGCACTAACATTCCCTCATGTAAGCCTCGTGCAGCTTCAACACTCAAACTTCTGTTTCTTATCAAGGCCTTCATTGCAACAGCTACTTTTCTTCCTTGTGTCACTCTGCTTTCAACTTCTTTTGCACATTTTCCTCGCTTTTCTATCATTGTGCCCAAGTATTTGAACTCTCTCACCAGTTCCAGTCTCTCTCCATTCACTGTGACATCACATTGAGAGTCCCCTTCTCTCTCAATAACCATCACTTTACTCTTCTCTGCATTTACTCTCAAGGCACGACGCTCACAGACATCAGCAAAACTCTGCACTAGTTCACCAAGTTCCTGTCCAGTACTTGCAAGCAATACTGCATCATCAGCATACAACAAATTTGAGATACTCCATCCATCACCATTCATTACCAACGCCATCCCTCACTCCATTACTCGTGTCTTCACTTCACTCGTCACCCCATCCATATACTGTATACACTGAACAACCATGTTAATGCAACTGTTACATAACTGCGTTGGCCTTAAAACTGTAGTTACATTTTATTACTGCAACTGTTACATAATTGTGTTGGCCATAATCATAGTTAAAGTTACATAAAAGTTACATCTTGTTAATGCAAATGTTACAAAATTGTGTTTGCCATAAAATTGTAGTTACATATTGTTAATGCAACTGTTACATAATTGTGTTGGCCATAATTGTAGTAATGTTATCGTTTGTAGTTACATAATTGTAGCAATTGTAATTGCAGTAATGCAAGGTAATGCACGCGTTTGTAGTTACATAATCGTAACAAGTGTAACATAATTGTAGGAATCACAAGTGTGGTAATTGTAGCTATATCACTGATACATATGTATAAAATTAATACAATAATAGCAATACAATCATCTTATGAATCAGTTATGTACTTGTTTATTTGAGACACCATAGGTGTATTGGCTTAGTTACGTTGCACAGTTTACATGAGACACCATGGGTGTATTAGTTAAGTGAGACATCACAGGTGTATTACCTTAGTTATGTTGCACAGTTTATTTGAAACACCATGGGTGTATTGACTTAGTTATGTTGCACAGTTTGAATTAAAATGATATTATATGTAACCCATTTTGTTTTTTTTTTTGGTATAAAATTGTACATACAATATTTACAATATGTTCAGTGTTCACTTAGTTTCACACATCACTTGACACTATGGTCCTCCAAAGGTTGTGAAGTCAACTTGGTATGTTTGCTCATTTTTAAATTCATCTTTAGGTATTGGCTGCAAGTGCTGAAGTGTGTGGTTGAGTATAGCACACTGTTGCTAGCACCATTGTTGTTAGTAATTTTCACTTGATTTTCCTTGTCACTGTAATATGAATGATACATGTGTACTTATATTTAAAATTCTGATCTTATTTGATTTTCATATGTATGCTTTATAAGCTGGTGTAAGGGTCTTGTCTGTCACTGTGTATATACAGTATGTTAGGATGAATAAAATGAAGTAGTACTATTAAACTAATAGAGTAAATGTTCGACTCACTGATATTAACTGTGGTGGGAATACTGGCTAGGGTGCTGCTGCTGTTGATAATGATGATGGCTGAAGGGTGTTGGTAAGGTTAATTGAAGTAGGTCAGGGTCCTGGTGTGTCTGCGTCAGCACTCGGTGTCGTTGTCCCCACTCAGCTGATGATGACATGCTACTGAGTAGCTGTCTCGCTCTGGTAGCCGTGGTGGAGATGGTGGTGGTGGTAGTGTTGGAGAAGGTGGAGGTGGTGGTGGAGGTTGGAGGAGGGAGGAATGTGTTGATGCTAGATCACCCTGCTGGGTCAACACATAGATGTACAATACTTCCTTCTTGCTCACTTTTACTTGTTATTGTTTGTCGTTTCTCACTTCTTTGTCTCACTTTTCTTCTTAACTTATAGGGCATTATAAGCATTGTTTCACTCACTAACTAATCACCATTCATGACTTTTTTTTCCCACATTACCTGATCATCATTTCTGGCTGTTTCTTCCTCTAATGCTATGTAAACCTTGTCCTCCACATTGTCATCGATTGGGGAATCACTCTGGCCCTGAATGTCTTTATTGGCCAGGTCACTGGTAACAGGTGAATTGCCGAGACAATGGCGTGAGGGGGGGAGGGGGGAGGTTATGCGGTGTACGGTGTAAGGCATTGTCCCTGCTTGGCATCTTGTAGAGGAATAGAGGAAGGTGTCCCATGTATACATATGAAAAATCACGCGCGAAAATTGAAAACTGTGCAAATTAGGGACCTTGCAATTGCACGACGTACCGGTATGTTGCCGGGACTGGCAAATGCAAATCGTTGCAACGTACCCATACGTCGACGGGACGGGGCGGGTTAAATTGACCGAGTGATTCAGATTTGTTCTTATTTTAAGTAAGAGTTATGTGCTAATGACCTTTGGGTCGTTGCTCTGGCACAGTTGCTTTTAAACCATTTTGGGGAGTCCGATCTTTTACTGAACGGTTGACTATGTACGAACAGTTCCATACAAGCTTGTATTAAGTCATTAATGTGGGATAGGGTAGAACTGATGTCACTGGAGAAGAAAGACTGCCATGGAATGTCAGCAAGATAATTTTTGAATCCATTCCAGCCTACTCTATCAAAGTGCCATTGCATCACCCTGACAGGTTCAAAACAGGGAGGTTTGGGGGAAATGAGTGATGAGGCTTTGATGAGATTGTGGTCAGAGGATCCAAGTGGAGCAAGTACTTCTATCCTGTATTGATCTTGATTATTTGACAGGAATAGATCCAAGAGATAGGCGTTATGGTCAGAATTATCTCATATTCTAGTTGGTTGCCCTACCAACTGCATGAGAGTAAATGCATTCTAGATTAGTATCATCAGCAATGGTAGAATGTGATAACCATTTTACATTATGTACGTTAAAATCACCTAAAACGGTAATTTCATGCTAAGGATAAGGATAAGGTTAGTCTGTCACGAATTAGTGCGAGTGTATTAATACAAATTCGTGACATAGTACTTGGTGAGAAAACCACGAACTCTAGTGGAATTCCCACTGTGTATCACTCAGTTTAACCGTCCCAGTATGCACTTCGATTGGGATAGTTTTTCAGAACATTTGTCACTGTTTCATAAGTAACCATTCTTATGCAAGACATTAGTGCTTTCACTGAGTGATTTTACATGTGTGTATATCAAATGCCCAGCCTCTGTTAGCCATTGAAGTTAGGCCACGCCCACTTCCGGCAAACATACCAATTTCTCACGCCTCTATGCCAAGCGTGGCAGTTGGAGAGGGACCTTCATAAAGGATAGGTGTGAGCCGCAGCGAGGATTCCCGGGGATTCGACTATTCCCAAGCTGTGGGCCTTTTAGCTCAGTGACGCTACTCCTGTCCACTCACTAGAGTTAGCAGTTACTGATGGTCGGCCGAGAGTGAGAAGGATAGCGCGTGTCTCGAGCTGTGGGTCGTCTGTGATTCCCGGAGATCACCCATCTCTCCGTCGGCAGCCCAGGGAGTGTGGTCGGAGCTGCTGAGGAGAGACAGGAAGATCATCTTGTAGTGTCTTAGTGACGACTCCGGTCTGTAGCCCCGTGACTCCACATCTCCAATTAACAGTATCTTTTTTCCTGTTTTCTAGGATTAAGATCATTAGCTAGTGTGACTGATTGAGTGAGTAAATTTGCTTTGAGATTCCTGTTATGTAAATTTATTCTATTGTAATTATTAAATTTACAGTTCTCTTTGAGCTCAGTTAAATGTAACAATCTTGTCTGATTTCTCCACATTGAGCTTACTTTAGTTTCCTACTCCCAGTTAGCACTTCATATATTAATGACGACTGGTAGTTAAGCCAGTTCTTTCATATCAATTTTAAAATCCGTTGTGCCAGCCAGGAGTTTGCACCAACATGAACCTATGTCTTTATTATTATTATTAATGATTGTCAGGGGGGTTAGGACACTTTCTTAGAGGCCAAAATAGTACTAACAACTTTTAAATCCGTTGTGCAAGCCAGGAGTTTGCACCAGCAAGAACCTATGTCTTCAATATTATTATTAATGATTGTCAGGGGATAAGGACACTTTCTTGGAGACCAAAACAGTACTTACAATACAGCATTCGTGAGTGATTAGTCTCCTCTGTGTATTGCTGAGAAAGTTCATAAAATTCTCGTCTTCAGAGAATCGGCGAAGTAAGCCAGCATAAAGTAAAACCTACTTCATCCATATGTCGATAGCCCTCGTGTCAGTGGCGATCCACAGATACAGTATATATATATATATATATATATATATATATATATATATATATATATATATTAGTCATTTATAACCATTAAACTGGTTATTTACTTTAATCCTTGAAACCCCCCGTGACATTTGGCGACCTCATTCCAGGATATAACTCCTAGCTAATTTGGTAGCAATCTCATGCTAGGATAACTCCTAAGTTTAAAGCAAAGTTATTAACAAAGTAGTAATAAACTCACTCACTCACAGCTAATTATTAGTTATAATTACTAAAGGTTATAGGCACTAGCTTGCTTGTGTTTACTGTTAGCTTAGCAGGTCAATTTCTGCTTCATTAACCCTTAGAGTACTTAAACTCGATTTTAGTATTGTACTCTTGGTAACTCCAGACGATTTTGTCCGCCCCTGGGAAACCGCCGGTACCCAAAGGGTTAATTATTGAGCCTCCCCAGTCTGCTGGTTGATTTCTTTTTCTCGTTTACCAGTTTTACCAGATAATACTGGTCACCATCAGCTTGTGCATATACTCTTATTTACTGTAGAATTAACATTCGACTACGAAACTGCACAGTTCGAACGTTAATGTTAGTTCACTCGGTCTCAGTCTGAGATACTCTCATGGCTCCTAACCAGTTAATTCAGGAAGCCAAGGGAATGGGGTTTAATGATCCCCAGGAAAGCGAGATTGTCTCCTGCACGTATTCTGGTAGCATCTCCTTTCTAAGCCGGTTCAACAGTGGCAGTTGTTATGCCAGAACCTCTGACCTAATTTTAGGTAATTTATCAGGTGCTTAGCATAGTTGCACCGTGGTTGTAGTCAGGATGTTGTCTAAGAGCAACAGTCTGACGTTTGTTTGACCTAATTATAAGGGAATGTTAGTGGTGCTAAGCATAGTTGCAACCTAATCTTAGTCAGGATGTTGTCTAAGAGCAACAGTCTGACGTTTGTTTGACCTAATAATAGAGAATGTTAGTGGTGCTAAGCACAGTTGCACCCTAATCTCAGTCAGGATGTTGTCTAAGAGCAACAGTCTGACCTTTGTTTAACCTAGTTATAGGGAATGTATATGGTGCTAAGCACAGATGCACCATAATCTTAGGATGTTGTCTAAGAGCAAGTCTTACCTTTGTTTAACCTGATTATAAGGGTAGTGGCACTAAGCATAGTTGCACTGTAATCTTACTCAAAATGTTGTCCAGGAGCAACAGTCTGACCCTACAGTTGCCATAGTGCGTAAGAAACTTGAGAGAAATGTGATTAAGTATTCACGGTGAGTCCAAGCCAGGTTCCTTCGTAAACAAGGACGGCTCTACCTTGAGTCACAAACACCTCAGGGCGAGGTTCGACTGCAGTTTCTCGTTCCTGCGAAGTATCGCCAAGCAGTGTTAGAATGGGGTCATTGTTCAGCATCAGGAGGCCACCTGGGTAAAAGGAAAAATGAAAGGCCGTATCCATGCTGACTTTTTCTGGCCACGAATGGGACAAGAAATAGATAACTTTGTTCGTTCCTGCAATGTGTTAACGTACCACCAATCAGTGACATGTCCTTCCTGTGCCGTTTGTATCCACACCCATAATCTCTGAAGCAGTTGAGAGACAGGGGTAATGTGGGTGCAGAACGGTGTCTCATCTGCTAACTGATGACTAACACGGGCAACTGTCATACACCAGGATCCATAAGACGGGCATCCTCAGACATTTATGCAATCCAAGGACTAGCTTGGTTCCCAGTTATTAGTGTACCAGTAAGACCTGAAGTCTTGCCTGTTGGTCCCACAGGACACATTACGTCCAGGACCTGTATATACATGTATACCGTACGTTAAGGGGAAGTTCGAGACCCCTGTAAGGACAATCCAAGGCCGTGTTTGAATTACCTTGTGGTGTCTCGAGCTGTGGGCCTCTCTGAGGATTCCCAGAGAGTGCACATTATCCGCATGAGTGTTCACACCACATCAGGTGTTAAAATGTGACCTGCCCGAGATTGCGTAGGGATTCTCAGCTTGCCGTTATTAATCGTAAGTGTAGTGTTAGGTTTAACCAGTAAACTGCCCGTTCTCAGAGATTTGAGCAATCCAAGAACTAGCACTTTTCCTGGTTAATAATGTAGGTTTAACCAGTAAACTACTGGCTATCCTCAGAGATTTATGCAATCCAAGAACTAGTATGTTTCCTGATTAAGAATCTAGGTATAATCAGTAAACTACAGGGGTTCTCAGAGATTTATGCAATCCAAGGACTGCGTTTCCTAGTTAATAATGTAGATTTAACCAGTAAACTGCCCGTTCTCAGAGATTTGGGCAATCCAAGGACTAAGTTCCCTGGTTAATAATGTATCCAGTAACAAAATAATAGTGTACTTTTTGTAACATAAGTACTGACTACTAGGCAGAGAGAGAAATTGTAATTTAATGAAAATCATTGCACTGACACTTTTGATGCTCCACCCTAATTGATTTCGCAGGTGCAGCTGGCAGGTGTAGCAGTTTTGTCGAGCATATCAGCAGATCGTCTCTGCCGCATGCTGTGCCTCTTCTCATCTGCCCTCATCGCCTCTATTATGTTATTAATTTGTACTATACCATTTTACACTTACGTACAGTTACACTACAACTGTCACAGATACACAGTGTATCAGATCCGCGATGCTACATAACAATTAGTTGTTAATGTAAATGTAGCGAACTTATTGCTCAGTTTCACCTGAGTACAGGGTTTTTCACCGTCATCACAGACTTTTCTCCTCAAGCTTGCTTCTATTAACGTAAATACGAGGTTTTTACGCTCATGGACGACTGTGATTTTCTCCTGTAGCAGGATAGTACACATACCACAGTGTGAATCTTGTGTGACTGAGTTAGGATTTATATGTATGTATATCGTAAAATTTATCTGAAGAAAAATTTGATTTTGTTGGGGTGTAATGTCACGAATTCACACGAGTGTATTTCATACAAATTCGTGACATAGTACTTGGTGAGAAAACCACGAACTCTAGTGGAATTCCCACTGTGTATCACTCAGTTTAACTGTCCCAGTATGCACTTCAATCGGGATAGTTTTTCAGAACATTTGTCACTGTTTCATAAGTAACCATTCTTATGTAAGACATTAGTGCTTTCACTGAGTGATTTTACACGTGTGTATATCGAACGCACAGCCTCTGTTAGCCATTGAAGTTAGGCCACGCCCACTTCCGGCAAACATACCAATTTCTCACGCCTCTATGCCAAGCGCGTCAGTTGGAGAGGGACCTTCATAAACGATAGGTGTGAGCCGCAGCAAGGATTCCTGGGGATTCGACTACTCCCGAGCTGTGGGCCTTTTAGCTCGGTGACGCCACTCCCATCCACTCACTAGAGTTAGCAGTTACTGATGGTCGGCCGAGAGTGAGAAGGATAGCGCATGTCTCGATCTGTGGGTCGTCTGTGATTCCCAGAGATCGCCCATCTCTCCGTCGGCAGCCCAGGGAGTGTGGGCGGAGCTGCTGAGGAGCAGACAGGAAGATCGTCTTGCAGTGTTTTAGTGATGACTCCGGTCTGCAGCCCCATGACTCCACATCTCCAATTAACAGTATCTTTTTTCTTGTTTTCTAGGCTTAAGATCATTAGCTAGTGTGACTGACTGAGTGAGTAAATTTGCTTTGAGATTCATGTTATGTAAATTTATTCTATTGTAATTAAAAAATTTACAGTTCTCTTTGAGCTCAATTAAATGTAACAATCTTGTTTGATTTCACCACATTGAGCTTACTTTAGTTTCCTACTCCTAGTTAGCACAAACTTCTTATATTAATCACGACTGGTAGTTAAGCCAGTTCTTTCATATCAATTTTAAAATCCGTTGTGCCAGCCAGGAGTTTGAACCAACATGAACCTATGTCTTTATTATTATTATTAATGATTGTCAGGGGGGTTAGGACACTTTCTCAGAGGCCAAAATAGTACTAACAACTTTTAAATCCGTTTTGCCAGCCAGGAGTTTGCACCAGCAAGAACCTATGTCTTTATTATTAATATTAATGATTGTCAGGGGGTAAGGACACTTTCTCAGAGGCCAAAACAGTACTATCAACACAGCATTCGTGAGTGATTAGTCTTCGCTGTGTACTGTTAAGAAAGTTTATAAAATTCTCGTCTTCAGAGAATCGGCAAGTAAGTCACATAAAGTAAAACCTACTTTATCCATAAGTCGATAGCCCTCGTGTCAGTGGCGATCCACAGATATATATGTATTTCAGTGATTTATAACTATTAAATTGGTTATTTACTGTAATCCTTGAAACCCCCCGTGACATAGTCAACTGTTGGGTTATAGTCATATACACTGGGTTCTGAAGGAGCACTGGGGGAGCAGTAGACTACAGATATATTTGGTAATATTTAGATAATTTGTTTATACAGTGAATAATCAGAATTAGTTGAAGTTCGAACCAGTGTCAACTGCTAATTCAGATCTGATATAACAACAGGTGCCACCTTGTTATGGAAGTTTGTGAGGAGCTGGTAATCAGGAAAAGAAAATGGGGATACAGTATTTCAGTACAGGGTGAGGTTTGGGATTCTGTGAGGACCAGGGCTAGAGGGGATACTGATTGAAGAAAAAAGTGAACTGAATTCAAACTGACACTAAGACCACGGATAATGGTGAAATATAGGGCTGAACTTGCACTTCTTCGCCAACCGTGCATGAACTGTGTTTGCAATAGTCGTTGTCGGCACAGTCATTTGATAGCTTCCGGGAGGACCCTGTTCTGTCAGCCCTACCCTACTGGTGGTGGCAATCCAAGATACCACCGGATTTGCAGATATAAATGCAGCAGCCATTGCTAAGGGGGTGGTGGAAATGGAAGTTGTGGTATCTAATGTGCGAGGACTCCCGTCAGGACAGCTGTAGCGTACGGACGTTTCGGAGATCTGGTCCCGGTGCCCAGAGTGACGTTGCTATCACATCCTACCATAGAGTGTGTTATATGGGGTGGTGTGTTTAGTAACTCTTGTGTGGAGGGGAGGTGTGTGTGTGCGTGTAGTGGTGAATAATGGAAGAGGAGAGTGGAGGAGCAGATATGGACACTGGCTGGCAGGGCGGGAAAAGACCCCACCATATGTCAACCTTGGGTGAGGAAAAGTCTTCGGGATCGACTGAGAAGGCCAGGAAAACGTTGCCACAGTCCAAGCCCATCACTGAAGGTGGACAAGTTCCAGAGGATGGTGTGGGAGTGCAGACAAGGGTGACTTACATAGTGCGGACCCAGGACCGATCCAGAGTGTTTTGTCACCCACAGAGGGTGACAGATGCCCTCAATGAATCTCCTTTAGCAAAATACATTGTGGAGGGATCCATCAATCCACTGGGGGTTGGATCGTGCCTATCCTTTGCAATCTTTTCAGCCAACTTGACCAAGCTCCAGCAACAGCCAGAGGAAATGGTGAACTTGGGACCTTGGGCTGTGGTGTGCAGGCACGCCAGTTATGAACCTGGAGGTGCAGTAAAAGTGGGCAAGATTGGGCCGATTTCCCCAGAACTGGACGTCTCAGTGATAGCAGAGAGGCTGCAGACAGCCATGCCTCTCAACTCTTGGAGGTTGCCAGGATTCCAGTATGCTTTCCGGTCCCCAGTGCTTCCAGCCAGTCACAATGGATAAGACTTGTCTAACGTGGCCCCCTTCCCTCCAGGGTCTTTTTTGGGTACTTATCGTTCCCAGTTGGTGAGTACACCCGCCCTGTATTACGCTGCCATAATTGTCATCTGTTTGGTCATGCCCGACTTACTTGTAGAAACAAGGTTAGGTGCTCCATGTGCACTGGCTACCACCCCTTTAGGGCAGGATCAGAGGACAGCCAGAAATGCACCAGAGACCCTAGGTGTTTTATTTGTGGGAGTGATGAACACAGGGTGGTGTCCAAGGTCTGCCCCATCTGCATGAAGGCCAACGATATATACTTGACCATGAGGAAGGCAGGTGCCAGCTCTGCGGAGATCAACAAGTGCCTTCGTGAACTACACACTGCGTCCCGTAGCACCCCGACTCCTCGTGGGTCAGGTCGACTGACACCTTCCCAGGCCCCCCACAGTGCCCTCGTTCAGAAAGGTAAGACTTATGCTAACTGCGTATCCTCAAACCGCTATGCAGTCCTTGCTGATGATGTTCAGGAGGAGGACCTAGGATTGACTGATGTATTGAGAGTCTCCACCCACCCCGCATCAAGGGCAGAGGTCATCATCCATGCAGACACCACTGTGAATAAGGCACCATCACGCCCCCACACTGCTTTTCACAACTGTCACCGCACTGCCAGCCCTCAAGCCCAGGGGGTGCCTCCACAGGATCCGGATATGGCTGCCCTTGGGAACGATGGTACCTCCCGACAGTGTTCCTCTGGCCCCATCCCTGCCCCACCTTTGTTGGGCCGATGGAGACTTCACCCTACCCATCCAGGACATCAACGAAACTCAGAGCCTCTGTCTTCCATTGATGAGGGTCCAGGTTCTGGGAACTGTTTTATAACACTTCTCACCGAGGCACTGGCATTACACCAACAGGGGAAGTCCTTCATAGAAATCTGTTCCCTCCTTTGGACGCGGCTATTGTCCCTGATACTATCATGGGGGGTACAGGTGGCTTAAGAATCCTGCTGTGGAATTCTCATTCACTAGTTCACAAGTCACAGGATTTTAAAATTTTAGTGGCTGAAAGGGAACCAAATGTGGTAGGGGTGTGTGAGACCTGGCTACAACCCCGCATCCGTCGCACTCTAGGGGGTTTTATAGTCTATAGGTCAGACCAGCCTCAGGGGAGGGGTGGAGGCCTATTACTGGCTGTCCAGGAGACCTCCCAGAGTGTGAGTTTGCCTCTTACCCAATATCCCAGTGGCCTGATGCAAGTCTTGGCAGTTAGGGTGGCTCATAGATCTGGATGGGCGTCAGTGCTGTTATGTTACAACCAATGACAGGATGTGTCCCGGGAGGAATTAGTACATTACTTTCATCAGCTGCCGGCCCCTGCCTTCATCATGGGGGATTTTAATGCCCATCATCACCACTGGGATCCTTCACTAACCATCAATAATGCATCGGGATTGTCTCTTTTTCAGGCACTCTTAGACTCCCCACTCATCGGTCTTCTCACACCTCCTGGCCTGTACACCCGATATGACCCCCGTTCCGGACGACCATCAGTCTTTGACCTCTGCCTTGGAGATGCAGCCTTTCAGTGTCCAGCTGTAGGGGTGGGTCCCTATATGGGCAGTGACCATCTACCAGTCTTCTATGATTATCCTGGCCTTTCCAGGTTGCAGTCAGGAGACTGTCATCCAAGATGGAAGCTGGTCAGAGACAAATGGAACACGTTCCAGACGGAACTGGCTTCCTGTTTTCCAGGCAGCTGGGGCTCCCCTCCATTGTCAGCTAAGGATTTTGCACATCTGATTGAGGCGGGGGGCAGAGTCTTTCAGCGTTCAACTCGCCGTTGTGTACACCGAGCAGGAGTCCCATGGTGGTCAGTCGAATGTGCGGCTGCAGTCAGGGCCTGTCATCAAGCCTGGCACATGTGGAGCTGCAACCCTTGCCTAGAACTGGGGCGCGAGTACCGTCGGATTAATGCCATCTGCTCCAGAACCATCAGGTTGGCAGAACGGCCTTTCCTTCTCCACCTCCACGGTTTGCACTTGGAGATTCTTAAGGGCCATGTCAGGATGCCCCACCACCCACAGTTATCCACTCCGCAGGGATGGTCTGTGCCTCCTTGATGACCTGTCCAAGGCCGACTATCTGGCGTCATTCCTCGACACCTAGTTCGGCCATCTATCTGCTTTGCCCTCTTCCACAGTGTACAAGGAGGCAATACAACGAAGCGTCTCTTCCCCTGCAACTGCTGGTCTAGACAATCTTTTCATTGCCTCAGAACTTGTCTCCGCCTTGTCTGCCCTTCGGCCCAGCAGGGCAGTGGGCCCGGACTCGGTGACTAATGAATTCCTCCAGTGACTGACACCCAACCTGCAGGATTACCTCCTTCACATTTATAAATGCAGCTGGAGCCAGGGGATATTCCCGGCGGAATGGAAGACCTCAATGCTGCTGCCTTTCCTCAAGCCAGGCAAGGACCCGACCATGCCATCTTCGTACAGGCCCATCACCCTTCTCTCGTGTGTAGGGAAACTGCTGGAGAGGATGGTGGCTCATCGCCTGTCATGGTGGCTAGAATCTAGATCCCTTCTTAAAGAGGAACAGTGTGGTTTTCGCCTATGCCGGGGCACGTTGGACATACTCTGCCAGCTGGAATACCTGATCCACGACACATACCGCAAGGGGCTATATATGCTGGCCCTTTTCGTGGACATGAAGGGGGCCTTTGACTCGTCGCCACATACTGGCATCCTGTATAAGCTCTACCGCCTTGGGGTTTCTGGTTCAGTGTTGACGTGGGTTTGTCAACTATCTTGAAAGCAGGAGCTATGTCGTATCTGTTGGTGGGGCCATTTCCTCTCCTCGTCCCATTCGTAGGGGGGTGCCCCAAGGCTCAGTTCTCAGCCCCTTGCTTTTCAATGTTTTGATGTCAGACCTGCCCAATCAACTGGATGTCTCCACAGTGGTTTATGCAGATGACGTGACTATCATCAGCAGGGACACCACCATGGAAGGTGCACAGGGGAGACTTCAGGCGGCTGTCTCAACTCTAGAGGACTGGGTTCACCAATGGGATCTGGAGATCGGTGTGTCAAAGTGTGCCATGACGGCCTTCACCTTGCGCCGCATGCCATCTCAGCCGGTGGTCAGGATAGGCACTGAATCTCCTCCTGTAGTCCGTACTCACACCTTCTTGGGACTTCGTCTGGATGGGCCAATCCTTACATGGTGTCACCACATAGAATACCTTCGAACATCCTGCGCCAAGAGGCTAGATGTCATGAACGGCATAGCAGGGTATAAATGGGGTGCCAACCGTGACCTTCTTTTAGGCTACTACCGCACTGCCATCTTGGGAAAGATCAACTACGGGTGCTCAGTTTATGGTTCAGCATCTTCCGCTCAGTTGCGAAAACTTGACCCAATACAAATCGCCGCCCTTCGCATTGCCCTGGGAGCATTTTGTTCTTCCCCCGTGCTGTCCTTGCAGGCGGAGAGTGGTGTCCCTCTTCTACATGTCACCAGGTCGAAGCTCGTTTGTCGCCGCTACCAGGCCATACAACACTCCTCCCGCCACCACCCTCTGCCAGTGCTCTTCGAGGAGGCGGGTGTCATTTTGTCACATCCTGCTTGGCCTGTGAGGTCCCGTCAGCCACTCTTGATTAGGGCTTTCTGGGCGTGCAGGTCCCTCTCGCTGGCACCACCACACTGTCAGCCTCTCCCCTCGGTGCCTCCAACACCGCCTTGGAGGGACCTCTCACCTCTTGTATCATTCTGCCTGTCGGAGACTTTTGACAAATCTCAAGATGGACATCTAGCACCAGCATTGTACAGGGAGGTGTCTGACACGGTGTATGCGGGATACTTTGAAGTATTTACTGACGGTTCACACACCACAAAACCCGCAGCATCTGCCGTGGCAATATGCTTAGTGGACCTTTCCCTCCGCCAAACATGGCGCTTGGCTGCACTTCTTGAAAGTGTCACGTTGGAACTTTTCGCCCTCTTCAAGGCCTTGGCCTTCATCAAGGCACATCTCCAACCCCAGAAGGTGGTCATTTATACAGACTGTCTGGCAGCATTGCACCTTATTGTGTCCCCCAAGGCACAGTCAGTGAGACATCTCCTCTATGAGATCCAGACCCTGCTCAGTCAACTTCTCCAGGAGAATTGGGTATGTCGCCTACACTGGATACCATCTCAAATGCGCATCAGGGGCAATGAGATTGTTGACAGGGCTGCAAGGCTGGCTTTGACTTCAGCAGCAGTGGAGACTCTCCCACTTCAAGAGGCAACTTGTAGCAGGCTTCTGACGGTTGCTAGTGGAAAGGCCTGGGACTCAGACTTGG